>NC_141612.1:39324830-39567330 GCF_047967505.1 Dipteris shenzhenensis
TGGAAGGACGACTTTTTTGGACGCATTCAGGCTTGCACACCTACCTTGGGAGATGATTGGGTGGACAGCCCTCGCTGGATTTTTACTTCCGACCCTCTTAGATCTCCTGCATCTCCTCTCATGGCTGCCATCCTGAAAGCTTGGGGCAGCTCCAGGAATACACTTCGCAGGGTTCCGCCCTCTACCCTCGAAGAGATTAATAGGCAGCCGGTCATTTGGAATGACAGTATTCTTGATGAGCATGGCAGACCACTGGGCACTTCGCATTACATGCAGTGGTCTAGATGGCAGAGAGGCCCCACCTTCGCAGTAGGCAGTTGGAAAGCATTTATCAGGCTACTTGAGGATCAGAGACTACAATCCGTGAGTCACCTCAGAGGGACAACACGCAAGATTCAGCAGATAGATGCAGCCATCCCGGTGGACTGACAGTTGATATGCCTATTACTTCTGCCACTTGAATGGGAGCTTTCTCGAGGACAGCAATTCCTCTTCCGGTAATCGCTCTTCGAGGTGTTGGGGAGGATGCACTTGTCTTTGACGTTGGGGATGGGGGTCTATTTTCTAGATCCACGGATGATATTCTTCTTTCAGCCTGTTAGGATTGCTGGCTTTGTGGATCATGGAGCGGGTTTGCAGTGGTATTTAGACCCCGAACCTTTGCTCTTGGCCCTGGGATCCTAGAGATTGTGGTTATATGGAGGTGCACCTATTAGGTGCTTACAGTGGGACCTAGGAGAGTGGGAGTGGATAGATCATGGACACCGAGAGTGGTATTTAGACCCCGAACCTTTGCTCTTGGCCCTGGGATCCTAGAGATTGTGGTTATATGGAGGTGCACCTATTAGGTGCTTACAGTGGGACCTAGGAGAGTGGGAGTGGATAGATCATGGACACCGAGAGAGGAGGATTCACTTCTTTCGTTTCACGGTTGGTAATGCCAGGAGATTTCAGTTGAGCAGTGGGTTGGATTCCCTCCAAAGCCCCCCATTGGGACAGCTTCTTCATCATCGCAGATTTGCGTAGGAACTTCTGAAGGAGGCTCTGGAAATCCCTCAGAAATAGAAAGATCACTCTTTTCTTTTGGCTTTCTATTCATGGAGGGATTGCACTAAATTTGTGGAGATCACGATTTGGGGTTGACCCTACTTGCCCTCGTTGTCATTCTGCAGAGTCGTCAGTGCGACATTGCCTTTGGGATTGCAGTCAAGCGAGCACTGTTTGGAATGGGGTTGCTCGGATACTCAGCATTTTTCACACCTCCCCCTTCTTCATGACTTGGGGCTCGGTAGCCTGGTTATCCCTTACTGGGCCCAAGATGTTTTATGAGGGTGATCCTTCTTCTTGGGCACTCTCGGTCCGCAGGCAAGTGATAGAGACCTACTCTCTTCAGGATGTACCATTTACACCCTTCAAAGCTTCTCATGCTTCAGTGGACACTTCCTGGGAGATTCTGGCTCATTTCCTCTTGGCACATCTAGAGAGCCAGATGTAAAGAAGCCCTGGATGGCACCCATATACACCCTTCACATGTGTTCACGGGTATTTGGACTAACACGGTTCATACTTTGATAGCCATTTGGGCTAGCATGCAAGGCCCTTCATGGGCAGCCGCTTCTAGGGAGGGGTTCTCCCTTTTTCTCGGAGGGTTCTACAGGATTGAGATGGCACTTTCAGCCCCAATCCTTTCTTTTTGGCTTTTGAGCTTCTCATGCATTGCATGGTGTATCCCACATGGAGCTTGCTCTAACAGTTTTCTTTAATACTTAATAGAAGTCTCTTTTTGCACACACACAAAAAAAAAAGGGGGGGGAGGGTAATTACAAAGACAAAGCAGCATGTACCAATGAGACCCTCGAGATACTATGAGATCCAAGGCCGATACAAGGAGATACCCCACGGAGGCCTTAGTGGTACTAATGAGATGCCTCACAAGGAGCTACAAGATCCAAGGCCGATACAATTACTTGTTTGGCCATAAGTTTATAGACATGAGTCATGTCATTGACAACTTGGACCAACAAAACAGTACACTGCTCTTTTTGTACTTGAGATCACTAGGCATCTGTCCAAATTCATGAGATCCAAGATAGCCGGGGACCCTGACGACTCATGATCACAGATTTCTTCTTCACAAGAGACAAGCCCACACTGAATAGACCCCATAAGCCGAAGGATCCCGAGCCCATCCTCCAAATACGTCCAATCAACAGAAGGCTGAAAACACGACTGTGAGCTACTGCCCCATTTGAGGCACCCTCATTGTACATCACAGCTGATAGGTTTGCCCCAAGAAGCTGCACAAAGGACAACAGCGCAGATCTCTGACATGTTCCAAACACACCAAGAGTCCTTGTAGAACTTCAGTTGGGCCTACAAAGAGCTCGAGTCATTCTTGAGTGATCCATGATACGACAGTGTTCTTATGCTTATAGTTTCAATATCAGCTTGGAGACTTCCATTTCCCTCTTAGGGGTGCTTTTTCTAATGATGTAACTCAAACTTGGTCTCAAACACTAAATGCCAAAATAGCTTACTCTATGGTAAATATTCCTTGCAATCTTTAAATCTTCCTTCATCAAACAAAAAAAACATCTCATAAAAGATTTATCTTTGCAAAAAAATATAAATCATACAATAAAAAAGCCGATGTGTGGTTAGGGATACCTGAAATATAGCAAAGCCTACAGATGCATATCGTGTCCACTGTAGCACCTTTTTTCTTCCTGCTTCACCTTCCTTTTTTTGAAGCTCTTGAATTGTAGGATAAAGCACTCCAAGAAGTTGGAAAACTATCTGAGCGTTTATGAAGGGCACTATGCCAAGTGAACAAATGCCAAGCCTTCCTATTCCACCACCTGAGAAAGAGTCTAAAGTTCCCAACAAACTGTTCTGATCAAGGCTTCCTTGGAAGGCTTCTCTATTCACTCCACCAAGTGGTATGTATGTTCCAATACGCGACAGAACCAACCATGCAAGCAATGTCAAGAGCTTTTTGGGAAGCTGGCCCTTGAAAAAGTCGTTAAAATCAATAGAGCTGTCCTCAATAGCCGCTGCGAAATAACCACCCAGGCACAACTCTAAGCAAGTCAATTTCATATGAAACCAAGGTGCTATACAAAGCTACTTAAATGACAAGATACATTAACATGCAATGCAAATACCTCAAAGAATCTGCATCAATGATATAAATCAGAAAGCACTATAAAACATAAATATGATGAAAAACAACTTGCCATGAACAATCCGACTCCCAAAACAAAATCATAGTTGGAACCAGATGCGTATGGTTACCCCAATCAGATGTATGAGATCCCCCTTTCCATACGCATATGGAAAGGGGCAAACATACTTGACTTTTTGTTGGTTAAAAATCCATGTCCTGGACCTTTTGAAAATCACGTTTTTGCAAAAAAAAATTGTCTTTCATGAGTTCAACGTTCTATAACTCTCTAACGATTAAATGTGTATAATATATAATTTCTTCTTTTTTGTTTGTTAGAATTAGGGTCACATATGATTCAGCCCCACGGGCTGAACCATATTCCAATCATATTTTCATGAAACGTATGGAAAACACTATGGACAACATTTAAAGTGTTTTCATCATGGTGTATTAATAAACCATGGAAGAGGACAAAGATTAAAGGGGCATTATAGAACTGCAGCCAGCCTGAAAATATATTACAAATCCCTTATTCGACAGAAAAGGAGCAGCACTGTCTTGATCCCAAGGGAGCCTTACTCTCAATGTGGAGAAATACCCACAAGTGCCCAGAGGAAAGAGATGAAGACAAAACGGAATTGCTTTGAATAAACTACAAAACACAGCTCGCCCTTAGCCTTCTCCTCCTCTCCTCCTTGCAGCCTCAACCTCTCCCTTTCCCAGTGCTCTCCCACCATCCTTCCTGCTGCCTGCACTACTCCTGCAAGGAAGCTGCAGCTGGGATCTCTCTTCTGCTCCTCTTTTCTTCAGGCGATTTCACCCCCAACCTCGCTCATAGCACCTTTGATTTTTTCTCTCCCCCTGAACTCTACAGCACACTCCCTCTGTGTCAGCCACTCAGCTGTTTTTCACTCACACCTGCAGCCAACTCTCTTTCCCCCCTGCAACTTTCTCCCTCTTTGATTGTAGCTTACGTTTCTACCTGCACAGCCCATGTCTAGCATGGTTGCTTCACCCTCTCTTTTTCTTTATTTTTACCTCCCTCTCCTTATGCTTCTCCTCACAGTCGCTTTTTCTATTTTCCTTTCCCTCCCTTTACTTTTTTTTCTATCACCCTCCTTTTCTATTTACTTTTTTGGGGGGTGGGAGAACAGCCTTCTTCTCAACTCGCCTTAGGTCATCTGGGGTATCAGAGACTTATTGATCACATTGGATGTGGACCCTTTATATCAAAGATCACAAACTGTAGGTGCAAACAATGTCATCCAGGAGCATATCAGCTTGGACCCAGGTGGAGAAAGACAAAAATGTCTCAAAGACCAGGCACAGCACTCAATCTATCATCTTTTGAAGATTCCTCATCCACCTTAGTCAGTGGCCAGTTGCCTTCACACAAGATCCTTTTGAGACCATAGATCATTTCTTTTTGGGCATATACATTGCAGGTCCCTTTCAATGTTCATCAACTTAGAACACATGATCAGAGAATTTGTGGAGGAAGCCTTCAGGCGGAGCATCTCAAAAGACTCTCCTTCCTAAGCCAATGTCTCTCTAGGCAAACTTTATGCATATAACAGTCCATCATGTAGCAGGGGCTCTTGAATCAATGCATTTCTACTTGAGGTGTAGGAAGTTTGGCTTGTGAAGGTATCGCAATTTTAGAGGTGCCTCAATTGTCATAGCTATAGATTGCTTGGACGACATGAGAAATAGCCTCATGCCCCTCAACATTAGAATGCCCATCAATAGATAGCTCCCACTGATATTTCACAAGTGCCGAGGCAGCATGAGACATAGCTACAGCCTGCTAGAGGCTCAGCCTGTTCAACCCTTCCTCCTTACCCACAACATCATCATCATCCTCATACTCGGGTCAGCCTGGCTGGCACTGGTCCATGCGAGCGGCCCCACAGAAGTATATGTGTGTCAGGGGGATATTGATATGTAGCCAGTGATGGGGCGCTGGCGACTATCTGTGGGTGCCATCCGTCTCGGTCTCTTGGCAATGACTCTGCACTTGACCAGGGCTATAGTAACCCCTATGGACCGAGCCCCAGGTCTGAACAGGGATGGGAGGTCGCTCAGTGTGATATGCATGTCCGTCCGCTGTTGAATGCAGCTTGCCTCGGGCTCTGGGTCTCTGTTGCCTCTGCTGTCAGTGACTGTAGGGCGCGTGCGGTCTGACTGGAAGAACTCTATGATCCTGCTCTGAGAGGGAATGGGTCATGTGCCTCAAGACTGTCTCTGTGTCCTTAGTAAGTGCTCCCTATAGAGGACCGCCTCATGGATGAAGGTGGCGAGGCATCCCTGGTCTGGGTATGAGAGAAGTATGGATATGGCCCAAGACCGTCCCTAAAAAAGGTATGGTATCAACCGCGGATCTCGTAGTACAGGGGGCATCTGAACGCGAAGTGCTCCTCTAACTCCACCTCCTATTGATCATATAACGTGCATATGCGTCTCTCCTTGGGTATCCCCTCAGCTCGCCCACTCTCAATACAGAGTCGGTGTGGTGAAACTCGAAACTGCTCGATAGAGATCCTCAATGAGTGTGGCATGTGGATCCGAGTGTACTCTGGTGGGACAATGAAATCCTCCTCAGAGATGTGCAGACAATGGTCTCTGTAGAAACTGAGCTTCACTGGAAGCACCCTCGGCTCCAACTAGGTCCTGAATGTGTGTAATTGTAGTAGATCTTCTAGAATGACCTGGTTGACCTCGTGGTATCCCAGTGGGATAGATGGAGTGTCTAAGCTGTCCTGAAAGGGGGGCAGCCTGTCTATGTGAAGCCCCAATCTCTCAAACCACCTACGTGTCTAGGCATACCAACCTCTCTCATCCCCCCCATCTGCAAGGCCCATGGATGAAGACAGAGCCAGCCATGGCAACCTGCGTCGCTTCGCTGTACTGGACCCGTACTGTCTGACGCGGTGTAGATAGGTAATGGTTTGGAACGCCGCATCTAGCTACAGTGGGGACGCGCGGCCCGAATGATGTGATGTGGACTGATGGCTTGCTTCGGATCATCCACGAGAGCAAGAGGATCTGCAATCACTCCACCCGAGCCCACTCTGTGTCTAAGAGATCTGGCCCCCAACAAGGGCTACCGCACATGCCTGCTGGTCAAACCAAGTAGTCAAAAAGAAGAGCCTTGGTCCGAGGGTCCAATAAGTGTCAGTGGAAGCATTGTCTCTCCATGCGAGCAAGTGAGGCACATCTCCGGCTCAAACGGGGCTGCATCGTTGGTCTCATTGTGAAAATCGGGCCAAAGAAGACGACGCCCAGGTAGGTATATGAGGAGATGATCTCAACCGATGATCCATCAAATGTGAACTGCTCACTACACATGACGGCCCGAGATGTGTTGAAGATCATTACCTTGGTCTTGCCAAGGTTCACGTTCAAATCATGTGACTCACAAAAAACCTATAGTGCATCCAGATGTCGCTGGAGGCCCTCAACAAATGAGGATATCAAAACAACGTCACCCGCATGCATAGCCATATGCAATAAACTCAATGCATAGCCCCTCATGATCTTTCGTTCGGCCATTATGGAGCCTCAATGCCGTGTCCTTGACACCGCCTCTAGTGAATAGGGTGGTGCGTGTGATGAGTCCGGGGCTGGTTGGTTGGGGACATCATACAAGCTATGTGCGTAGGTGTGCCAAACTTGAGTGTCAATGAGGGGTAGAGGTGATTTCTACTCAAAGAACTTGTGCCAAAAGTCTTTAGAGTTGCTGCTGAACAAAGTATTCAATAGCTCATCCTTGTTTCAGCGGACAAATGCCTGCTTCGTCCGGCGTACTAGACAACGATACTCGCATATCGTGTCAGGTTCACTCGGAAGGCTATATTGGGCCTCGAGTCGGAGTTGCCGACGAAAAGCCTTCCACTCCTCATCGTACCAATTATTGCAGGGCACAGAACCAGGAGGTGGAGGTCTAGTGGAACGTGTGGTGTAGGAGAAGGCATATAGGGCAGCCTCATGGAGTGAGCGGCTAACTAGGGCGGCACGATCCTCTAGGAGTATGTGATCAATGTATGCGAGTAGTGTGTACAGCCATGCGGAGTAGGCGGGTGATAAGTCGTGATCAAAGTGTATGTCATGATAAGTGGTGATCGGTGGGGTGTGTGGTGCTGTGAGACCGGGAGTGGAGATGTTGAAAAAGAGGTAAGTGTGGTCTGCCTCACGTGGGAGCGGTGAAACAAAGAAGTCATTGATGTGTGCTGTGAAGGCAAGAGATCCCATGATATAGTCAACTATGCTAGAGCCCCCCCCATGTGAGAAACAAGTGAAGCCACCTGAGGAGGGCCATAGCTCAAGACCATTATAGATGATGAGGTCGTGTACCCTACCCATGTCCAGAAGTGAATGCCCGTATGATGTGACTGGCCCCTGTCTGTCCGCAGATGCTCGTGTCATCCCTGCCTCATATGGAGAGAGAGAGAGAGAGAGAGAGAGAGAGAGAGAGAGGAGTTTGGAAGAGACGTGAAACAAAGCTAAAAGTAGACAAGAAAACTACTTAGTGAGCAAAGCTACACTTATGTTCTCATCATTATCCAAGCATAAGCTGCCATCTAGATTTTGAAAAATGCTAGACAAATGACACTATCAACAGGGGAACGATCCCCAGTTCCAATAGTAAGAATCATGAAACTTGCTTTGTTTTCCCCAAACACTAAGATTCTAACAGGAAAAACAGGGACGTCCATGTGAAAGGAGTCCATGACTGCATAATAAACATCAAAGATAATACCTGCTACACCTTTGCCTGAAGATGAACCTGCTGGCCTTCCTGACTGCTTGCCTCTAACAGCCTCCATGACATCTATGAAGAGGTCCCTCCAATCATTCAATAACCTTAATGATGTGCTCTCTTGGAGTCCCAACGGATCAAATGAGTAATCTCCCACAAGCCCTGTCCCTCTGAACCCACAATTCGCCATAAACTAAAAGCATTTAAAATCTAACATCTCTTCACCTCACGCTTTCTACATGGCCTCACAAAATTACAAAAGCAGCATAACACTTGCAGAAGCCAAATTGTAAAACTGCTCTTTTCAAAAGGCAAATAGAAGGACCAAATGTACCAGGATTTTACAATACAAATAAAGGAGTCACTGAGAGGGATAAGCATGTGATAATATCATTATGTGTAAATGATGAAATAAAAACCCTTGGTTTCCTCATGATTTGGTTCTTATAGAAATAATATCTTAAAGGGGCAATTATATATACCAGAGGCAAAAGATCAGCATTCACTACTCATGTCATCATCCTTCAGGACTATGCTGTATTTGCTCTTTTACATGCCAGCAGAACAGGGAATTAAACGTCATCCCAGCTGGTTTGCTCCAACCTCTACCTATTCCAGAAGGTAAATGGACACATATCTCCATGGACTTTGCCTGTGACTCCTAGAGGCCAGAACAGCATTTATGCTGGGATTGATAGGCTCACTAAAGCTGCACACTTCATACCCACCAAAATTCAATACTTAGCCTCATCATTGCTTCCCAATTTTAAAAAATGTCTTAAAACTACATGAATTACCACAAGAGATTGTGAGTGACCATAATGCCAAATTCATGGGGCATTTTTGGAAGGACTTGTTTAAATCTATGGGCACAATTCTCACCCGTAGCACTGCTGATCATCCTCAAACTGATGGTTAAACAAGCGTAAATAGATGGTTGGAAGAATACCTCAGACATTTCTGTTTAGGCACTCAAAACAATGTGGGACCAGTGGCTTCATCTAGCTAAATTCTCTATCATAGTACTAAAATACCTCTATTGGGATGAGCCCATTTTGAAGCTCTATGTTTGGCTCCAAAGTTCATGTGCTTTCCACAGTTGTTGATTGAGCAATGGCCAACCAAACCAATAAGCAAAGGATGATCTGGCCCACATGACTACTTTACTACAGCAATGCAAGGATAATACAATTAAGGCCCAAGCCTACATGAAACTGTATGCAGATGAGAATCGAAGAGAACTTTTTTTGAGGAGGGGGATTGTGTGTTTCTCAGGGTCCACAAGATGAGATATGCTTCTCTGAAGGGAGACACTAATACCAAACTTGCACATAGATATAATGGTCCATACAAAGTTCTAAGGAGAGTTAGTGAAGTTGTCTACCAGTTGGAACTGCCCCCATCTTCCAAAAAAACCGGCCTCAAGGAAAATGCCACATGGCATCCCCCTCTTCATTTGCTCCCATTGCCCCTCTAGTGGGGCAATTTTAAGACCAAACCAATGACCAACTTGAATTTCTAGGGGTCCTTTGCCCCCTCTTTGGACCAAACCCCAAATTCACCCCCAAGGCACCAATCCCTAGGGAGAACTTTGCACACCCACATCCCATGGCCCTGCCCACTTGGTTTTCCACGGTCCCTGCCCACATGCAAGTTCAAAAAGCCAAGCCCTCATGACATACCCCTCGCTTGAAACATGGCAAGTGACCTCGATTGCATTTGGATGTTACAAGGATATGCAATAACTGAAATACATGTGATCAATAGAGCATAAGAAAAGGATAGAATAGTATAATCCCATATTTGCTAAAAATCAGCTGGGATAAGCTGTATCTGTCAATTGCATATAACAGCAGGGACTTTGCTCCAAAATTGGGGAAAGTAAACTTCAAATGAAATGACTCTTGGCACAACCCTTCCGGCTGCTATTGCGATTCAAAATGTCTTGTCATAACTGAATTTGAAGCACTATATTATTAGCTTGCAGCACCTGGAAAATGGGCTTTTGCCTCAGCATCATATCAATCATAATCCAATCAATCCGAGACATGGTGCAACCCTTTGAAATGCTTTTTTTTTTCGCAAAGAAAAGAACTTTCTATTAAAACTTGAAAAAAACTCCATACAAATCAGCTGCTAACTAGGGCTGATGATGGTAAATACAAACAAAGGACCTGGCTGTCCAAATCCAGCGTACCAGCAATCCCAGCTCACTGCCTAGGGACTGTCCAAAACAGGGGCTAACAACCAAGAAGGTGGTCTATACTTCCAACGGATATCTCTCGTGGAGAATGTGTAGAATATGCTTGCAAGCCAAGCCTTGCACTGCATAGAGTTCTTTTTCTAGTGTGGGCCAACGATATTGGGTGTCGTCTAGCTTCTTACTCTCAAAAGCTACAAGTCTGCCCTCTTGGAATAAAGCTGTCCCAATCGCAAAATCACTCGCATCGGCCTCTAAAACATAAGGCCGGGTAGGATCGGGTAATGCAAGAACAGGTGCTTCCTTGATAGTTAACTTCAAGGTTTCAAAAGCCTTGTTCAATGCATCATTCCAAGAGATCGGCTGGGTAGACCTACGTCCACGACCTTTCAATATGTTGGTCAGGGGTGCTGTGATGTGTGAATAATCATGCACAGACTTCCGTTGAATACCCGTGAATCCTAGGAAAGAACAAAGTTGTCTCACCGTCTGAGGGATAGGCCATTCCGAGACCTTCTAGATACGATCCAGATTAATGCTAATACCTTCAGAAGAAATCCTGTGTCCCAAGTAAATGATCTCCTTCATAAAGAAATCACATGTACTCATCTTGGCATAGAGCTTATGTTGTCTTAGAATAACTAAGACAATCCGGAGGTGTCCTTGTTACAGAAAGAGAGTGTGAGAGCAAGAGAGCTGAACGTAGTGCTTGCAATAGAAGAAGTGACTAATACAAGAAGTGGGATGCGTTTTATCTAAGTGACAAAACCTTATCCTTCACTAACCGTAGTTAGTGAACTAACTGTGGTTAGGGGCAAAAACCTCTAAATGAGAAAAAAGTGCCCCTAAGCTACTTATTACATTACATTGGTCACTGCTGAATTATAATAATAATTCTAACACCCCCCTGCAGTGCCAATGTCATGTACAAGGAAATGATCAATCACCAAAAGGAGATAAGTTCAGGGCACTGCGAAATGCCTCAAACTTTTCACGTGGAAGTACTTTGGTAAAGATGTCTGCAACATTGTCATGTGTTGACACATAGATCATACTGATCTCTCCTGCATGCAACTTCTCTCTGACATAGTCATAATGAACCTCAATGTGCTTTGTGCGAGCATGAAACACAGGATTCTTTACCACTGCTATAGCACTCTGACTATCAGTGAGAATCTGAGAAGAACCCTCCAATGAAAGATGAAGATCAACAAATAAACGACGCAGCCAAACAGATTCAACTGTCACTGTGAAAGCTGCCCTGTACTCAGCTTCACATGAGGAGGTAGCCACTGTAGATTGTTTCTTGCTCAACCAAGAAATGCAAGCATGTCCTAGAAAGAAACAATTCCCACTGGTGGACTGCCTAGTATCATAGTCTCCAGCCCAATCTGAGTCACTATAAGCATGCATCTGCAAGTCACCCCCCCTAGTAAACATCAAGCCAAAAGACTTTGTACCTTGCAAGTAACGGAAGATGCGTTTTACAGCCTGCCAATGCATAATCTTTGGGCTGTGCATATACCTACTCACCCGAGAAATATCAGGTCATGTATTGCAGAGATAAATGAGGCATCCAACAGCCTGACTATAGAGTGTGACATCAATTGATTCACCCGCATCATGCATTGTAAGCTTCAGCCCCGACTCCATGGGAGTGGACATAGGCTTGCAATCATGCATGTCCAAGAGCTTTTGAACATACTTGGACTGAGACATAACAACGCCACGTTTCTCTTGAATAAACTGGATCCCCAAAAAGAAATGTAACAAGCCCAAATCTGACATATCAAAAGTAGCTTTCAATTGAGCCTTGAAATCTGCAATTACTTTCTCATTTGATCCGGTGAGCTTCCTCATTTGATCCGGTGAGCAGCATGTCATCTACATAAAGAATGATGACCAGAATATCCCCCCCATCTTTCTTGATGTAGAGGGTGCTCTCAGTTGGACTATTATGCAGCCCCTTGCCAGTCAGAAAGGCGTTAATTTTGGCATACCATGCACCTGGGGCTTGTTTCAGCCCATACAAAGCTTTATTCAGCTTGCATACCTAAAGTGCATTTCCTGAAATTTGAAAGCCCGGAGGTTGTTTGACATAAACCTCTTCCAACAAGTCTCCATTAAGGAAAGCTGTTTTAATGTCCAACTGATGAACATTCCATTCAAAATTTGCAGCCATGGCTATAACTGACCTGATGGTTGTCATCTTGGATGTAGGAGCAAAAGTCTCCTCATAATCTATGCCCTTTTTCTGAGCATATCCTTTTGCAACCAGCCTTGCCTTGTACCGATCAATGTACACATCTAGCTTTCTTTTGACTTTGAAAACCCTCCGTGTACCTATGGCATTCTTACCTGGTGGCAAATCCACAACATCCCAAGTCTGATTCTTATGAATGGATTGCAACTCATTGTGCATGGCATTCATCCAATGCACATTATCTTTTGCTTCTTCAAATGTCTCAGGCTCCTCCTCATCAAGAAGAGTACCTCCATAAGCTGATTCAACTGAATGAGCTCCCTCCATGTGCCTTACTGCACTACGAGTTCTGCCAGGCAATGGAGCTTCAAGCCTACTCTCCCTGAGAGTCTCAAGCAGCCAATGCGGGACTGTTTTGGCTGCGTGTATCATTTGAATTTCTTGCCTGACAACTTCATCCACACCCTAAGGTTGTACCAATTCAGTTGGGGGCTGAATCTGTACTTGTGGAGCTCGCGGAGGTTGCTGTAAATTCTGATTTTCAGCGGGGCAACCAAATAGGTCATTATATTGGAGAGTGCAAGAAGCGCATAGCCAAAGAAAAGAAAAGGGATTCCGGTATGGCTGTATTAGATGCATAAGGTCCACATTGCCATGATGGAGGAGATGTTGCAGCCAACTTGGTTGAAGAGCACTATGCCCTTTTGACTTGCACTTCGGATTTTTTAGTGGGTAGTTCAGATACTACAGCCACTAATGATGATGACCCATATGCTTTTTTGACTTGCAATTATGATCCTTCAAAGGATGAATGCTCTTTCAGTGTTGATGAGACACTACATACTCCAACTTATCCTCCTGTGTGAGAACTTCGAACACCCCATTTGAGTTGTTATGTGCCATTTTTGCTAGATAAACTTAGAAATACAGCAAACTGAACAAGTAAAATCCCGACCTGGGATGTAAGATGCACAAGTAAAATCTGCAAAGAAAAAAATGCCCACAGTGACAAATATTGTCAAAGGCTCAAAATACACGACAATGCTCTGCTCAATGCCCAAAAATCTGCAAATAGAATCTGCAAAAGGTGGCAAAATTCTGCAATTTGACTCCTACTGAGTCCAAAACTGTTTGCAGACTTCCAAAATGCCCTTTTACCCGCAAAATTGCATCCCAAATGCAAAAGCCCCAATTTCTTGTGGAAATTTGCATACAAAAGAGGGCAAATGGTCTAAAAGCACCAAATGTTGCACAAATTGCACTCTGCCTGCAAAAGCCCCAAATTTTACTGCAAAATTGCAGTGTGATTGCAAAAGCCCCAAATTTTGGACAACCTGCAACCCAAATACAATGTCTGCCCACAAATACAGAATGCCCCAAATTCTCTGCAAGATCTAAGCCAAACAATGGCTATCTGCAAACAATGCCTACCAAAAAACCAACTGCTAGAGTACCTGCTAGAATATAACCTGCACAAAAGTGCAGATGCCGACGAAAAGTACAAGAGCTTGCAAAATGTAGGGATATCCGTACTGTGTACGGATTTGTAGCAACATGTACGAATGTAATGTACGGATTCCTGTGTGCGAACGTACGGTCCTTCCTGTACGGACAATTGGCGCAAATCTGTACGGAACTAGTACAACGCAGGTACGACGGATGTACGAAATAGCTGCAAATGTACGACGAATGTACAGCTGTACGAAATAGTCCGTGCGACTTGTACGGACAGTAGCACAGGAGCAGCGTGCGGACGACGAGCTACTATACAGGTTCCATATAGTCGACTGACAGTGGTACGGCTGCACAAGGATGGCACACAAATCGATGGTACGGACAATGTACAGGCTAAGTACCTGCAGCACTTTACCTACGTACGAACGCGCTGCTTGCAATACTAGCAGTATGGGCGTTGTACAGAATAGTGGCACAGATGTACGGGCTTGCGCAAGTACAGTACAGCAGGAGCACTTTTTCCTCATTTAGAGATTTTTTTCCCTAACCACAGTTAGTTCACTAACTACGGTTAGTGAAGGATAAGGTTTTGTCACTTAGACAAAACCCATCCCACTTCTTGTATCAGTCACTTCTTCTATTGC
This sequence comes from Dipteris shenzhenensis, assembly GCF_047967505.1. Classification (NCBI taxonomy): domain Eukaryota; kingdom Viridiplantae; phylum Streptophyta; class Polypodiopsida; order Gleicheniales; family Dipteridaceae; genus Dipteris; species Dipteris shenzhenensis. The sequence goes on from NC_141612.1 coordinate 39,339,258, forward strand.
AAGCACTACGTTCAGCTCTCTTGCTCTCACACTCTCTTTCTGTAACATTTGGTATTAGAGCAGCAAGACCCTGCTCCTAAGTTCTTGCCTAGCTCCTTGCTCCTAACTTCTTGCCTAGCTCCCTGCTCAACAGCCCCTTACAGTCGTACAGCCCACGCTTCAATTCACGAAGCTCACGCACAAGTCCACGTGTTACAAGTGCATGAAATAGCACGTAAGAGCAACTGTGTAGTCTTGAATCCGGATAGAAAGTGCTTCAATCTTGCGATCCCAAAGCTGCTTCCCAGTTGGAAGCTGCACCTGACAGCCCCATCTTCTGGACAAGTTTGTAATTAACAAAATTATGAGAGCTGCCCGGATCAAAGAGACTATGAACTCTTTGGTCCCTCACTTCTCCATAAACTCGAAAAAGATCATGCCAACCAAATAACGAATTATTAGAAGTGCAATTACAAGAAAGTGCGGACCTGCATGGAGCTTCGGTCCCGGCGCTTGCATCTGGTTCTTGCGCTTAGGACAATCATTCCTAGTGTGGCCCCGCTCCTCGCAGATGAAGCAACGTCCTTCTTTCTTTAACTTCAATGTGCAGAGGAAACGGGCATGACCATTCTTCGTTTGAATCGAGTGCTTCTTGGAGGCGTTGTCTATAGACTTCGACTCCCTGGTACCAGTGGTAGACTGGAAGAACTTCCTCTTGTTCTTCCCACCCGTGTCGGCAACGGTGGTTCCCTTTGCGTTGGCCATGGTATCATCATAGATGCGCGCATAATTCATGGCCTCTTGCAAAGTGGTACACTTATTATTCTTGATCTGTAGCTTGTACGAGTCAAGCAAACCATCCACAAAGAAACCTAACAAGGTCATTGGATCCATCTTTGTAGCTCTGGTTTGCAAATCTCGAAACCTCTGAAGATAAACCTCAAAAGTCAGATTCAGCTTGGACATATCGAGGGCTTTGAGCTTGCCAGCGATATCGTAACCTTCCTCCTTCTTCAAAAACTCTTTCTTGAAGACCCCTTCGAATTCTATGCATGTTGCAGGCTTGGGTCGGAGTTTCTTCCACCACAATAAAGCCTTTCCTCACATATACCCTGCTGCAAGCTGGATTTTCTTGTCATCTAGGTAAGGGTGACACTAGAAGTGTACTTGCCACTTGTGCAACCAAGTGTCAACCACCTCCTTGGTACGGGACTTCTGATCTCTAAAAAAAGGATCTGGAGTGATATTCGGACCTAACACTGAAGCCAAGGCATCCACATGCGTTAGCGCCTGAACAGTGCTAGTCAAAAGTGGGAGTGACGTCTAAATCCCTTGGAGTTGCTGTGTCGACCCTGTTTGATTCGTGTTAACCCGCTCGAACTTTTCATCCAGAGCAGTGGTGAATTCACTGAAGGTAGTCTTCGTAATCAAATCATCGTAGAGACCCTGGTCATCATCCGCATGGTAGTTCATATCCTGGTCTCCCATCGCAAGCTCGGGGTCTACGGAATCAGCCATGACTGAAATCTGATCTGAAAAAGAAGATAGGCTAGAGAAGAGAAACAAGCAGGTGACCTCGGAGCTAGGAGGTAGAGATGAAGTGAAAGCTAGCCAGGAAGGAGACGATGGAAGAAGGGAAGGCTGGCCGATGAAGAAGGTAAGCTGGGCTGAGCTGAGCTGACGATTCAGCTCGGATCCCTGAACCCGAGACTCCCGCTCCTTTTTGTCCATACAAAGTGCTGCAGCAGGCCGTACAGTGGTTATGGCTCCCGAGCGTGAAGACGTAGAGGGGCTGAAAGCTCGCGCAATCCACAAGCAAGGTGCCGAATTTAATAGCGGGAGAGCAGGCTTTTAGTAAAGCCTTGCTTTTCAAAAGCTCACCCTCCAAAAACGGAGGGATAGTGCTTTTTTAAGCCTCCAGTTCCCCCCGAAAAGCATCTAGCCTAGATTGCAATCTAGCCCTATCCTGCTGCGCAGCTTCCGGTGCTCCTCTTCTACCTAGCATCACGCCTGAGCAGCCACCCATATACGGAATCCCCCTTGATTTGCCCCAACCCTACGCTCTCTCACGACTCCCTTCTCACTCCTCTACCCAGACCTCACTACTTCCTCCTAACTACACCTCTCTCCCTCTCTCTCAGTCCGTCACATCTTGCACAAAATCACCCTCTCTCTCTCTCTCTCTCTCTTTCTATCCCAATCCAGTACCACTTCCCTTAACTGATGAACCAACACTCACTTGCAAGGCATGTTTGCTCTAATACCTGACACGACCCCAAATCAAGCCTGTCTAGCCCTAAGCCTCCCCAGGCTACCTGAGCTAGTCCTGTGTACCCAGTACACGTCACAGATACCAATCCATGCACATGACATAACTGACACGACCCCAACACTCTTGAAACCTTTGATCTGCAAGCAAACACAAGAACGTGAGGAAACTAAGCAGGCTACTCACCACCCAACCATGACATCTACGGGATGCGATCCTGAATCAAGAGATGTCCCCTCTGAGCCACAAGCTGAGCTACTGGCACGAACTCCCAACCAACCTGGTGTCCCATACCACCAAGTGGCACTGTGAAGCCTGGGATCTACTGCTCGGCCTTGGGCTACGCTATGATGCACGCGTGCGTCCACTACTCAATCCAGGATCAGACCTAGCACCTGGGAACGAGACTTGCTCCCATCGGCTCCTTGAGAACTGAACCTCTGGGCCCCTTATATAGACTTGGGTCCCAAGCGCCAAAAATAGCGAAGACCTCTAACTAGTTCGTACCCTTGCCACTCAGCCCAAGAATCAAGCTTGCCTAGCCCTAAGCCTCCCCAGGCTACCTGAGCTAGTCCTGTGTACCCAATACACGTCAGATACCAATCCGTGCAAATGACAGTTAGGCCCCACGAGCCACCATCCAGAAGACATAAGAATCAAGATATCTTCCGTGGTCTCACACTGGACCATAGCCATGGCCAAAAGCGACTAACCACCTCCCTGGGAACGTCTTGCTCTAGCCAATGTCGCTCCCTCGAGGGGGACCATCCTGCTGCATCCAATTGATGCCGATGCGGCTCATGTAAGAAAAGAACGGCACCTCCTCTCTCCTGTCCGAGTGTCCCACTCAAACTGGCCAGAACCACTCTCCTAGATCCCACTGGAAGTCCCTAAGAGGCCTGCCCTCCCACAACCAGATATGCCAAACCACTCCCTCTGGATCAGCTAAGATCGTTATGCTACACTTTGCCCGACCAACCAACAATCCTAATCCTCTACCACTCTAAATCCTCCATGCTCTCTAAAGAGCCAGACCCAGAGAGGCACCCCCATCAAAGAAAACTAGATGTCCCAACAATGGGGGGTCCAAGGGCTGCGCAACCCCTCCCACCACAACTCTAGGATCACTACATCGATCTCAGCTATCAGTATACCTGCTCCTTTCAGGCGAAAGAGTGGATCTCGCTGGGCCACTGTCCCACTGTGCGCATTCAATGTACGTCCTCTGCCCTGGCATCCGTCCATCCGCATCTCTGACCTCTAGGTGCCAAAGAATCGGTTGTTTCTCAAATTCCTCCTTGCCAGGAAGGGCTAGCCGGGATGAGTCCCCTTGAAACTCTATGCCACACCGTGATCAGGCTCCACCTGAATCGGGATCCTCTCCCTGTGAGCGATGCCTCCGAGAAGATCCACCTGTAAGACTGTTGCAACTGACCACCTGTCCGGGGGGTGCTCCTGAGAAGTCCTCTCTGGAGGAGTTTCCAAGGCTCTCTGCCTGGTGTGAGACCACGAAGCACCAACTTTCCTAGAAGGTCACGGCTCTGCATCTCTGCGTCTATGATGCACAACCCTGCACTCGACTGTGGAAGAATCACTGTCTGCCAGGCCACTCTAGCCCTAGTGTTCTGTGTGCCATCCAAGCCCACCTAGATAAAGTTACGCACCAATCTTATGAGCTGTCCCATCCAGTCCCTATGGAGAACACCAATAGGATGCGATATACCTAGACGTAACGAGTAGGACCTGGTTAGCCACTAGGGCTCTGCCAGCAAGGGAGAATTTGGCCGAGTTCCAATATAGAAGCTTGCGCCGAAAGCTCTCAAAATTCGGGGCAATCTGCTGCTCTACCGAGATATCCATCCCCGCCTGACACCCTAGGTATCTTGCTGTCTACCCACGTGGGATCCACCTAAATCCAAGGGCTGCCCCCCAATATCGGATCTCTTAGACCTCCTCCATGCCTCCACCATAAAGAAGAAAAGGAAGGGGGCAAGAGGGAAGCCCTATCAAGCTGAACAGGATAAAAGAAAGGCCTCTCTCGTGTGGCCATCAATAGTCACCTAACTGGAGCTCCTTGCATAGAGGGCTGAGACCCCTCTAATCCATCTCTCTGAAAAGCCCAATCTCCCTATCGTACCCTCTAGGAAGGACCACTCCGCCCTATCATACACCTTCTCGAAGTCCAAGAGAAGGATAACTAGAGGCTGAGCCTCCTCTCTGGCCCAATCCACTGCCTCCCAGAAGGTAAAAATGTTGTCTAGGATGCTGCATTCTTAAACAAAACCAGTCTGTGTCATCAATGATAGATATTTGGAAGGTGGGGCCTCAATCGCAAACTCAAGACCTTGGCTAAGATCTTGTATACAATGTCCAATAGGGTAATCGGCCTCCACTGTCAAATGTCCGACCTATCCCCCCTTTCGAGAGCAAGCAGATCCAACCACGACTCAAGGATGGTGGGAGAGAACCTGTATCAAAAATCTCCTCGCAAGCTCGCCGGAGCGGAGTGCAGATATGCTCCAAGAAGAAACGAAAGAAAGTCGGAGTCAAGCCATCCTCTCCAAGGCACTTCTGAGGAGGAAGGGCCTTGAGGGCCTCGCAGAGCTCGTACTCTATGAAAGGGGCCTCTAAGCATCTGCTCAGGCTCAGAGATACCACCACTGGAACCTGCTCCCACATTGCCTCCTTGGCCACAAGGCAAGCGGGATCTCTTCTATCTTAAACAATTGCCTATAGAAGTCCATGGTCATCTCCAAAATCTCCTGGGGGTCCATAAGCATCTATCCCTATGCATCTCTCAGTCGCTGCAGCTGCGTCCCTGCGAAGTGTGGTCCGGTGACCTGGAAAGACTATCGAGTCATCCTATCCCCCTGTCGTCACCCAAAGTGCTTGTGACTCCTGCTGCTCCTTTCTGGGGGAGCACTGAGCCCTCTCCTCTTGGGTCTCTCTCTGCACACTCTATTGAACTTGTGGGGGAGAGGGAGGAGGCCGTGTCTGTCCTCAAGATAGTGTCGAGCTACGTGCCCCCGCTATCTGCAGCATAGGCACTGCCCAGGAAGTCCAAAGATCTCCAACCTCTGTCGAAGTGTACCCCCATCCAGGGTCTCGAGGAGAACCATCTCCGGGAGGGACTCTAGGTTCTCCACAACTAGTCTGAGCCTGGGAACCCCATCATCTGCTACTACTAAAGCTGTTGTAACCGGTGGAGACTCCATGATTGTGTCAAAAGCCCCCCCTATAGAAGGATGGACCTGCACACCTCGGGAAACGGAGCGTCACTAGAAAGCGGGGGACGTGATGTGTCGTATCCATATCCTCCACCATGAAGCCATGATACCAAGGGATACGGTAGACCAAGTATGACCCAGGAAGATCAGACTCTGCTCCACGAGGGCCTGTGAGGTGGCTGGACAGCTCAACTGAAGGAGAAATGCACCCCTCCCATAGATAATAACTTCCTACATGTGGTCACCCGCTAGAGCTAAGCTTGCCTGAAGCCACTCCGGAATCTGCCTCCTCGAGGGTGTCAAATTGACGATCTGTCCTACCACTGCTCTATCCTGAAGAGATTGAATTGTGTGCTGAACCTGTTGCTTGTTTAAGGAGGAGAGGCAAATCTTAACAGCTTTGGGAGTCGAGGATGCTGCCATGAGAGCTCCTCTAGCCAGACCAAGGGGTCGCCGTCAAGATGCTGCTCCCCAAAAAACAACCACTAACACTCTGCTGCCATCAAGAGGAAAGAATGGAAAACAAAAGTGAGCAGCCTGCCAATGAGCTGCAAGCTGAGTGGGCTGCAAGTGCAGTTCAAAAGGAAAGGATTCCTGGTGAGCCCCTTTCCACGATCTTGAAGTGCATGTCACCAATCTTCGGCCACTTGAATCTGAAAAGAACCTGAGGCACGCTCTCTCTGTACGAAGTCTACTTGCGAGGTCTATCTAGAGGCCACAAATGAGAAGCGAGGCCGCACCAAAAGGCAACCTAGTAGCTGCTACACAAACTGGTCAAAGCTCCTCTAAAGAGCCGCCCTGCCAATCCAAAAACTCAGCTGTCCTTTGAAACAAAAGCCTCAAGCACTTGTAGCCACTTCAGAAGGCCATATGGTAGTCGTGACCTGCTATTAAGGTTGCGTAGAGTCCACTCCAAGTTCGCTGAGTGTACCAGGGTAGCCCGGGCCAACCAAACGGGCTGTAGAGCCCCAAATGAAGCTCAGCTGCTCACGAACCAGCCCCGGCCTGAGCGCAAAAAAAGCACCCAGCAAGGAGCCTTGATGTGTAGCGGCAGCGAACACGGGCTGCCACAAGAAACTGGCCCTTGCTCCATCCAATGCGCAGCTCCAGCTTGAGGGCTATCGTGCGAGCTGGAACGATGGCGGGGCAAAGGTGCGACCTGAGCTGCTCCTTGACCGATGCATGCCTGAACGAGGCGCGATGAGGTGCGTATTGCTGCTCCACGGCCTGCTCCTACGAGCCAAACTGGAGCACCAACTCCACGCTAGAGGCTGGCAAATGGTGAACCAGAAAATCAGACGCGAGGCAAGGACCAGTGGCAACAGACAAGCTGAGGCGAAGGCAAGGGAGCTCAAGCCGGGGGGGGGGGGGGAGAGACGGGAGGAAGCAGGTTCTTGGCACGCTTTCAATACTCCCTTGGGATTTAAGTGACATAGTATATCGAGTCTTGTTAAAATTTCACAAATTAGTCCAGTTGTTCTTAGTTTTGAAGAATATTTCCTGCAGCCAAGCATATGCAGCTAGAAGAGCTCCAATGCAAGGAATTTTGGAATGATGACTTGGGCCTTTGATTCAAGAGGTCAACCCAACCACAAGGATGTTTAAAATTTTGAAATCTTGAAAATTTTCCCTGTTTACAGGCTGAAATGTGGCATATAGAGATTGGGGCAATTTTAGGCAACATAATTTTGCACAGAGGTGGGTCTTAGGCTTCCAAACACATGCTCCAAATTACAAATCAATTGGACATGATTTTTCCCACTATCCCGTGATTTTTATTCTCTGATACCTCTGAAACAGAACTAGCTCTATCTCTAACTAGTTCTGGCCCCTCGTCAGACCCAGATCACTCTAACTCTCACAACTAGAACAGAAATCACCAAATTAAGCAGGAGAATGCCTAGGGTAGAAGGGGGTACCTTTTAGCATTTGGGGAAGGTGTAAGTCATGGGCTCAACTTACCAGAGTGGCTTGTGATGGGCTGCACAAGGACTAAAAAGGGTTACTCCTCATTGAATTCCAGGCTGAGTGATTAGCCCTGCTGTACAATCCAGTTTCATTCAATGAATAGAAGTGCAATCATAAGATGAGTGCAGGTGGGACAGCCAGGCCTTTTATAGAAATTAGGGCAGGCAGTTTTACAACTGTGCATGTGGGATAACTCCCCAAAACTGCCATGTGGCATCATCCTAGAAGCCTATAGTCTAACTACAAAGCCAAATAAAGAGCCACTAAACTACCCCTTTTATTACAATATCACTGGCAGAGAAGTGCTAATATTGATAGATTATGGAAGCACTCGTAATTTTATAAATTCGAAGACGGCTCAGGCTATTAGATTGCTGAATACTGACATGAAGCATAGATTCAAGGTTGAAGTGGATAAGGGCAATTTTACCATTAATTTTCAGTGCTGTAAATTGGCCAAACTGAAGCTTATACCTTTTGTGATGATCATTATGTGCTTGAATTTAATGAATTTGGAGCAGTTATGTAAAGAATCCACCACCAGGGTAAGTCTATGTTCAGAAACTGAATGTAAAGGATAATTCTGGACAAGGGCATTGGTATCACACTGGCAGACCCTCACCTGCAGGTTTTGCTTCTACAGTTTTCTGATATGTTTGCTGATTTACCCACTGAGTTTCTCCGAAAAGGGATGTGGACCACTATCCTCCTTGGGAAAGTTCAAAACCAGTAAGCAGGGTTCCATATAGACTGCCTTAGGTGGAGAAAGCAAAACAAAAAATAGAATTTTATAAGGCATACCAATCACCTTTTTATCCCTGAGTGTTAAAAGATAGCTCCCTTCGGCTACGTATTGATTGTAGAGATCTAAACAAGATTACTATCAGAAATAGATTTCCAATCCCACGTGTGGATGATGTTTAGATGAGCTCAAAGGTGCAAAATTATTTTAGACCTTAGGTATATTTCCTATCTTAGCCCATTTGACTCCTAAGCAAAAGAGGTGTGGCTGGAGTTTGGACAGAGTCATGATATGGAGATAAAATATTAGGCAAAGACAATATTGTTGCTGATGCTCTTTCAAGAATGCGGTCATGTTGTACCACATCTCCGAAATTTACCATGGATTGGGTGCACTTTCTTCACAAAGAATCTATGGATGACCAAGAGGTATCTCAGATTTAGACACCTCTACTCAGCATTACCAAATAATAGTTTGAAGAATGGGTCACTGTGATTCCACGGCAGAATATTCCTTACTCCAACTTCATCTTTGACACGGTTGGTTTTGGAGGAGTTGCATTCTTTGCAAATGGCAGGTCATGTGGGACTAAACCAGGCATATGAAAAGGTCAAAGAAGCTTTTGGTGGAAGGGTTTGTGGAAGGACTGTATAGAGGGGTGTATTCCTTACCAGATCAAGTATTTTTACTTTAGAGTGGCTACCATACATGTAGTGGTGTCATTTTTTGATAAGCATGTATAAAAGCTAACATTTCCTCATCATGAGCATAAAGTAGAAATTCCTTCTCGTCTATTTTCTGCTCTCAAAAGCTATTACCCCAGGCTCTTGCTCATAATCCCCTGCCACTAGCATCAGCTTCAACAATAAATGGCTTACTGAAGTCTGAATATTGTATTTTAGGGGCTGTTGTCAAAGCTATCTTTAAGTACCGAAATGTTGCTTGGATTGTGCCATCCTACATGACCCAGGAGGTTGGATAAAGCATAAGCTTTTTGGCATAATGTCTAATATCCTATAAAAGCTTGACAACCACCTGAATCCCCTTTACCGGGTGAAGTTAGAAGTCTGTGGGTTAGGGGGGGGACCTAGCCAAGGCACATTGCCAGGGTTAGAGGCTGAGTCACAAGTCCTGGTTTAGGCAGGTATAGGTCTAATTAGTGGCCCCACTATGGGGCCACTTACAGGCCAGTTATGGGGTTAACTGACCAGGCCAGGTCAATTGGCTTGGACAGGTCAGCAGGCCCCTGCCCCTATATATAGTGCTATTGTCTCCCTGGTCTTTGTACAGTTCCTAGGCAGTCTTAATGCACAGTCTACAGCAGTTCTTGGATAGTTGTGTGCGCAGTTTCCAGCCCTACAGTTATGACCAGACTGAGATGCAGTTCCTTACCTCAGATTGGAGTGTTCGGAGGTGCAGTTTAGCATACTCCACGTGACTTTGGAGGTGCAGTCCGTCAGTGGTGCAGTTCTGCCCTGGGGTTGTGATCATTCTTTGGAGGTTTTCTCAGCAGTAGATGCAGTGTTTTTCCTGTAAAATCATGTGCAGTCTATTCCCTCTCTAGTCGCAGTTTGCTGTCTCTCTATATTACCATATCTGCTCTCTATCGCCGTTCGTATATTCCGCTGCCCACTGACACTTTCTTGGTCTTGCTATATATATGTAGCTCTGTCATCAAAGAACACAAAGACTGACCTGAAGAGAAAGGCTGGCAGGATCTGGTTCATCAGGAACTATAAAACAAAGACATAGGTGTATAGCTATTCTTGAAGACAAATGGACTCATATAAGTAAGAATTTTATTGCTGCTTTGGCTACCACAGCCAAGGGATGTAATAGTACTATGGTTGTGGTTGATAGGATGACAAAAGTCGCACACTGCATCCAACCAAGACCACATATTCTGCATCGCAAGTAACAGCTAGTTTATTGAACATGGTTTTAAACTTCATTGGCTTCCTCAAGGGATAGCTCATTACAGAGATGCCAAGTTCCTAGGTTATTTCTAGCAAGAACTCTTCTTTGTCATGGGAACATGGTTCTTAGCACCTCTCACATCCTGAAATGGATGGATAGACAAAGAGAGGGGACACATTTATGTCACGATGCTCAGAAGCTTGGGATACGTGGATACGCTTGGCTGAGTTTTTTCTTAATACTACCAAGCATCCTCCATTGGTATGATCCCTTATGAGCTACTTTATGGCTACCCCTCAAGCTATCTTCCAGGACAACTTGAGTTTAAAGACTGGCCAAGATGAAGGCTGCATTTGTTGGAATATGGACCTGCGAAGAGGAGGACATGGGGGAGGGTGACATATAACGCTAGATGGGACAGAGAAGTTAAGTTTAGGACTGCCATGTGGGCAGCAGATTGGCTGCCACATGGACAGCACATAGATCTCCTTCTTCTATGGAATATAGGGTGCCACATGGGCCACCCCGGCCAGCAGCACAGGCTGGCACCCGACCCTTGGTGAGGCACATAGGCTCAAGCAAAGGGCAGCCAGATGGGGCCAGCAGAAAGGTGGCGGAAGTGAGAGAAGGACTGGTAAAGCAGGTACAATACTTGTCGGCAGAACGGCAGCAACAGCAACAGGTCCAAGACGTCTGCAACAGGTCGGAAGTACAGCATCGATTGGAGAAGCATCTGGAGGCTAGAGCAGAAGGCAGCAGGTACAAGGCCAGCAAAAGGCACCTGCAGAGGATCTATATAGGCCCCAGATCTTGGTCCATAGGGCAGGAAAGCCACAGACTGGCCCTTGTGGGCCATTGGCTGGCTCACAGACTAGTCGTCCAGTCTGTGAACAGGTCTGCCAGGTCTATGGGCTTTCCAGCCCTATAAATAGGCTCACTTTGAGAACAGGCATTCATTCCAGCAGTCCCAGCCTGCAGGTTACATTTCAGGGTAAGGGACAGAGGGATCAAGGGATCCATACCTATAGTTTTTGCAGGGCAGAAGTCCCAAAAACCTAGAGAACATCTTGGTACAGACCTACACATTGTAGGAAAAGTCGTGCAATGGACGGAGCTTCATCTGCCGAGAACTTGTAAGCAGATTTTCAAGGAGTGCTCAACCTAGAGCAGCTATTGAGGTTCACTTGGGACAGGAGGAGTTGACACCAAAGGGATAAGCAACAGAACCTGCTCTTGGTGTCTTATGGTGTTGTCAAAGTTGTGGCTATATTTTGTACTTTGACATCACCTCTACATATTCCTTTCAAAAAGAAGACTTCTATTAAGTATGAATGAAACTCCAAGAGCTCAAGGGAAGAATACATCATGCATAGCACGAAAAACCAAACACCCTAATAGGGCAAAATCAAATTCAAGTAAAAGAGCTAGAGAACATCCCAAGCTAACGCTGAAAGTGTCACATCAACCTTGCAGAGGACTCTAAGAAGAACAGGGAGCCACTCCACTCCCTAAGGAAAGCAGTCCTCCTGGTAGAGGCAGCCCAAGAGGATCCCTGCATGCTCCCCCAAATGGCCACCAAGGTATGTGTAGTATCTCTCCAAATACTGGCCAGTGTGTGTGCAAGGTGGACCTGACAACCATCCAAGGCCTCTGTTCATCTGGATCTCCAAATATGCCATGCTGATATGCTGGTGTCCACAGAGGCATGTATCGGTCTATAAGGGGAGCCAAGAACATCATCAAGAGAGCATGACTCGGCCCAATGTTGTCTACAAGAAAGAGCCCAAGAAGAGTCATGTCTCTCATAAAACACCGCCCCGAAAGAGAAAGCCAGGCTACTGAAACCCAGGTCATGAAGAAAGGAGAATGCATAAAGGTGCTCAATCAACTAGCATCCCCTTCCAGATGATCCTCGCCTGTCTGCAGCCCATAAGCAATGTGGGATAGACTCCTTAGTAGAGAGGCAACGAATACAAGTAGAGTCTTCCAACATGTCATGTAGATTAATCCCATACACATCAGGTGCATTTATGTCAGGGTTTAGTACTTCAGCAAGAGCAGGGACCCATTGTAAGATCATCTTGGAAGAACATGCTGCCATTTGCATTACTCTGAGATCACTCAAGACAACTTGGATTCTCTTCCCGCTCTCTCTCTCTCTCCCTCTTCTCTATGCGAGCTTCACTCAACAGCCTCCTTGCTTCATCCTTGACGGATAGTCAAAGTGAGGCTATCAAAAAACTCGTCTTGAACTAATGAAGAATTATGTGCATCAGAAAGCCTTTCGCCTTTCCAAATGGACAACAGGATTCAGATTTGCAAGCCTTGGAAATTGCTTACAACTGAAAAGAAAATGGCATCCAGAAGATTATAAATAAAAAGACCAATGTTCAAGCGTCAACAAAAAGAATCTCTTTTATACGCAGATGCGAGTCATATGATCCCATTAGCTCGCCAGTAAATGAATTAGCTTTCAACAATTAAATTCGCGTTTGTAGATCACGTATCGTGTAAGACATAAAGAAAGTATGAGCTACCTTCCAACATCCTTTCATGCTTTTGAGCACTTTGAAAATCGAAGTCTCAAAGTTTTCAAGCCCAACAAACAAAATTTCAAGTCTAGTACGGACACTTGGATTGCTAAAATAATTTTTGAGCTCATAACGCAATCTGACGACGATCAGGACTTTCCAAAAAAAAAGTTATTTCGCTCATATTTCTCTACACTAACGATATCGCGCCGAGAGTTAAATCGCATCAAATTTCACCTCTTCGGGAAATGCAGCGAAGATCAGCGAATGGCAAACGTCGTAAAAAGCCAGAGAGAAGATACCTTACCGGGAATCTGGATAAAACCAGTCTGAGCGACTTGGTGTTCGTCCAAGAGAAGGGGAGGCAAGTGCGGAGCGACAAGGTGAGAAGCATTGACGAGAAGGCGAATTTCTGATGGAGTGATGATGAAGAAAGCGCGAGCAGGAAGAGGAGCTGAGAAAGCCAGAGGAAGCCATAGGCATGGAAGGAGAGGCCGCTGCAGCTGCCACCATAGCCATGCTTGAAAGGTGGCTGGATAATGCACAATGTGTGTGTTTTAACGTGTTTGTTGCTACATTCTCACAATTCTTTCTCTAAGCCTTTCTTTTTCTTTCAATTGTTGTGAATACCCATGGAGAAAGTGAACAAATCTTGGGCTAGTGGTAGAAGATGTTGAAATTATTTTATTTGAATGTGATACATGTAGGTTTCCCTAAGGAATCAAGTATAGTCAAGTAATGGATGAGCACTACAACATCATTATAGAGAGATATGTGTACACACACATACGCACCACGCCAAACACACACACACACATCTCTCTCTCTCTCTCTCTCTCTCTCTCTCTCTCTCTCTCTCTCTCTCTCTCTCTCTCTATCTATCTATCTATCTATCTATATGTATGTATGTATGTATGTATGTATGTGCGTGCGTTCATACATAATACACACACACACAGTACTCAACAAATAAGGAATGCTCAGTTAGAGAGCAATTATAAATTTTGGAGTCCAATGTTAAGAAGATGCAAAAACATCTAAAGGACTGAAATTCATTGGACCCACACAAGCATGTGTGAGAGGCAAAGTCAATGGATCATTTGGTTGTAGGAAGTGTACAAAAGAAGCATAGAATTGGAGCTTGCAAAAATTATGCAACAAGAGTTCACCAATTGAACAATGAATTTGACTCCTCCATTGCAAAGGTGATCTCAATGAACTCAATAAAGTTTTCAGTCCAATGCTCAAAGTTTGAATCAATAGCTAAGGATATCACATCAAATTATTTGAAGTTCGTAAGTCATTTATAGGCAATGATGCCCAACGTATTTGTGATAAGGTTGGCATTAGTGGACAAAGGGTACAAGAACTTAGACAAGGGGTTCAAATCAATGATGAGAAATAAAAGTTTTTAACTATTCGAAAGCCCTACCAAAACACAAGAATTCCTCAATCCAAGGATATTGGAACTTATTGGGAGCTATTGCATTTAAGGCACACACATGTGGGCAAGTCAAATTCTAAGGACATACTTTTCAAGTTGCATACAAATAATAACTTTGTCTTCATGTGTATAAGATAAATTGCAATCAACAATGGTTAAGTTTTACAACATTACCTATGAAGAATGCAATTAACGTTAGATTAAATTGATGCATTGATGCCATCATTTGTCAAAAGCTAGAAGGAGTCACCCTTAAACTAATGAATAGTGCAGAGAAGGGTGACACTGCAAAGGATCATCTAGACTACATTAGCATGAAATCGAAAATGCAATTAGAAAATGATATTGAAGATTTTCTTCAATTTAATAGACGTCCTAGAAATTAGACATCAATCTATTAATGAGGTCTTTGGTCTCTTTTTGGTGTTCCTGAATATGGAGGTTACCATGTTAAATGACACCTTGCAAGTGATTTAAAGACCTTGAAATGCATGTAAATTGTGTCAAATGTAGTGAGTGCAGAATTCCCATGTCTCTATTGTATGTCTTCCAAGAAGAAGGGCAACAATGGAAAGAGAAAATGGATTGCAAGAATACTCAAGAATGGTGCCCTCAAGTGCGAATTTATATGTCATGATGGTAACATCGTGGGAATGGATCCAAATCAGGATCCCATACTTCCCATTTCACTCAAGAGGTCAACTTTTGCACTTTGCATGCATTGTTTTTTTGGGGGGGCACTTCGCATGCATTGTTGAAATTGGTTTTTGAATAGCCACTTGCAAGTGATTTAATGGCAATCTATAAGATGGTGGAAAAAGTTTATCAAAGTTGGATTACATGGAGGGCAAGTAGAAATAAAGGAGTTCAAGAAATTAGGAAATAGTGGGAATCTACCACGTCAACCATGTTATGGTGGCATGAAGGCAAGACAATTCCTTTCTCTGAGGATGGTAGCTTGTTAGTGCGATAACTTGTGAACCAACTTTCTGATTCTCATCATCAACAAGTAAAATAACCCTCCATAGGCTATTTGCTGTGCAACATTCTCTTGGAAAGTTGGGATTTTTGTTCCTTTCCCATGCATTTAATATTTAGTCCCTCTTAGATCTCTTGGAATTCTTCCTCAATGGGAAGGTTCTCTTCATATTGAATTGTGTCCTAGTACATCATAGCTAATGTCTATCACTAAGTGTCCCTAAAATTTGAAACCAATAATGGATATCTACATCTAGATCCACAAATCTTCATCCTCCTAAGGATTTTGTGTTATGATAGCAATGCAATAATCCTCCCTTGTTTCAAACATAGTTTGAATACTAAATTTAAAATTTATTGGTCACCAACATGAATAGTGGGAAGGAGTGGGATCAAAATGAACTCACAATTCTCTAAGTTAGAGGACTTCTTAACACATGAAACAACCACTTTGGTGTTTCTTTTGATGGCACAACAATAGAAGCCATTGCTAACTTAAGTCCCTCTTTGTATCTGAATTGATCTCCCTGATGCTTCATCATCTTTAGCCCTTGTAGAATCATGTCTACTCTCCTCACTGGGTTCCTCTCTACTCACCCCAATGCACCATCAACAAATATGTGCAAGTAGCAAAACATGTCCATATACATAATCAACCAGATGACATTTTTGTCATTGAATGGAGCATGTACTACCCATCCTCTTCTTAGTCATCATCACCTTATAAAAAACTATGTTATACTGTTGTGCCTGGTATGTGGAAGTCTGAATATCACAAATGTGTACGTTGAACACCATCAAACATCACTACATCCTTAGAGGTGCTCTTTTAAAATTTCAGCTCATCTCTTCTACATATGAGCATAAGTACACCAATGTATCTTTGATGGAGAGATCTCAACCAAACATATGATGTAAACCTCTGGCTCATGGTGATGTTGGTGAGCCTTGTACAAAAAGTCAAACAAATTTTCATGATTGGAGTAGCTTGAACATTTGCATCAACCTTGAGCTCTATATAGATTTGACCCCTATTTGATCCATCTCTTAACTGTGAAAGTTGTGATGATGAGAATTGTGAGAAATGGCACATGCACACATTGTCATGTAAGCCTAGAGTTAGGGTTTGATGCTCGATATTTGCTTTGTAGTGATTTGCAAATGTTTAGAACAAAAGAGAACATTTATAAATCAATTAGAAATGAGAATACTCAAAAACTTCAAAAGGAAATTGTACATAATTGTAGCATGATATGGATCCTTAGGTGGAGTATCTTAGGCCATATCACATTGTAGTGATTTTCAAATGTTCCCCACATAAAGTGCATAAAAATGTAGCAATCAAGGACAAGCTCATAAATATGACTTCAAAAAATAAAGAACATTACAATATAATATGGGTCTAGAGTTGAGATGTTAGGGCCCATATCGCATTGTAGCAACTTGTAGACTTAGACATATACATGAGAATCAAATAAAAATGAGCACTAAGGAAAACTTTAAAAGTTTTACATCATCAAGGCATCATTATAATGTGATATGGGTCCTCACCTAAGGGTCCTTCATTCCATTCTGTGATGGATGTGAGGGAAGTGGGAATTAGATGATAGAAGGCAAAAGCTAAATAGAAGGATGGGGATGGGAAGGGATAGGATGGGGATGTGATAAAGTGGGAGAATGGAAAAAGGATGGCGAAAGAGGGTGTGGGAAAAAGAGGGGATGGCGAAGTTATGAGGTATATATGGATCCCTATTGTCATCTTCTGATTATGTTGCTCAGGCCCATTTGCTTCTAGCCCTTGGACATATGCTGTGATAAAAGACATGATATGATCTTCATATGCACTTTGCTAGCATTAAGATTCAAATTTTCTTTCCTAGTCACTAATGTGGTATATTTCACCTAGTTGCGTTAGATTTATTGATAGAGATATCCTTCTCGGGCAATGTGGGTGTGACTTTATTGATGATCTATTGCTTGGAGAGCCTTTTCCAATGCTAAGAGGAGAACACATCAATAGAGATGCTAATCCGCACAGGAGAGTTCATAGGTAGAACCTCAATAGAACCAATTAGTCCATCGACTTCCCAGGTTACAAGTGCACAAATGCCATATTCAAAACACAAATTAACAACCCAGTGTAAGGCATGTGCTTGGGGAGTGTAATGAGCCAAGCTAAGAAATCATTATGAGCCCAAATGAGGGTAGGGTGAACCCATAGGAGGAGCCAAGCCAAAAGACTACTTTTATAGAACCCCCCATCCTTCCCCGTCCCCCCCCCCCCCCCCCCCTTTAGGGTGTCTCTTTTGAGAGAAAGGTGGTTGGCTAGATACACATATAGGAGATATGCCACATGGGTAACATACAAGGGCAATTTGAGTAGTAGGTAGGGGTATGCAAATTCGTGGGCTATGGTCAATGATGATGGGTGGGCAATCGGGATCCTCAAACTACACCACACAAAACCAACATGTAGAGAGAAGGGAGTGATCACTCCACGATAGGCTCAAGTATAAGGAGAAAGTATGCAAGGCCCAATGATATTACAATAAGCACCTTGCAACCCTAAGAATAGAGTTGGAAGCAAAGAAGACCCTCTAGAAGCCCAAAGTACACGTTTATGGTCTTTGTTGATACTAGCAAATGTTATTGCCTCTATAATCCATTAACTCGACATTATTTTGAGTGTATTAATGTTATATTTGTTGAGGTTATCGTTCTACAATCCATCAAGCTAGCAAACTTTTGAGAGTAGAGATGTTATATGTGTTGAAATTTTGTCTCTCCAATCCATCAAGCAACCAATAAGAGATGTTTTATTATGCTATAAATTTCAAAATCTTTAAGAGAGCTCCCATGACACATTCGATATCTCTAGCCATAGATGCCCTACTGGACAATCAATTAGGTCAATAGGAGTATCACTTACTAACCAATTGAGTGCTAAAAACCCCATCGTGGTAGTAGTATATCATTTGTTGGACCATGTGCAGTAAAACCACACAACCCTCATACGCTTTGCATTATTTTTGTTTGGGAGGTATGTGGTTAAGACTCTTGGCCACACCAACCTTCATATTATTCTAGCTGAATTTGGTATCTCTTTCCCAAACTTTTTAGGATAGCAAATAATATATGATCTATTTATTTTGGTCAACCAGATCCCTCTTCTCTACATCAAAAGCCTTATCTATTATTATAGCAGATAATGTATAATCTATTTCTCTTGGTCAACGAAATCCCTTTCTCTACATCAGAAACCTTTTGCATGGAACTTGATTTTGGATGTCAATATTGCCATCTTTATGCATCAAACAAAACCCAAGGCCATCTGGACCCTAGTTATTCCTAGTGGTAGGAACAACAAATGTGATCCACTAAATATATGATTTCAATGTGGTTGTAAGCCTGATAGATTCTGATAACTTTGTTAATCTTTATATCTTCAATCTAGTCCTATGGATCGTGCAAAAGGTCATGGTTGTTGGAATGTTGCCAATGAAGATCATTTGGTAGAGCTTTGTTGGACATCTTGTGTGGATTGTCACTTTATTATTGTTATGTGTGGCACTCTATGGAATAGGCTATTGCAATAGCTAGGCATACCCTTGATGGATCTTGTGAGCTGAATACTTGTGACCTATAAGACAAGAATAAAAAATAAAAAATAAAAGATGAAAAATATAAAGGTTAAGTTAGCAAGAGGTTGTTAGCATGGTATGTGTAAGAACCTAGTGAGGTGTGTTAGTAGAATAAGTACCTATGTAATATCTTGCTCCTTGTCAAGACCAAAGTTCAATGTGTGTGAGACTTGGAAGTACTAACTATCACTAGTACCTAGCACAAGTCAGTGATAGTTAGTACTAAAACTAGTAGTGCTAGTAAGTAATAAAATATATATAGTAATACAATATTTA
Source organism: Dipteris shenzhenensis (assembly GCF_047967505.1). Taxonomy (NCBI): domain Eukaryota; kingdom Viridiplantae; phylum Streptophyta; class Polypodiopsida; order Gleicheniales; family Dipteridaceae; genus Dipteris; species Dipteris shenzhenensis. The sequence goes on from NC_141612.1 coordinate 39,358,230, forward strand.
TACTATTATAGTATCTCACGAACATATCCAATATTACACACATACATAAACAAATGCATAGGAGTATAGGACTAGTGAAGGCCATTACTACCATTAAAACTAGCTAGTGTCAGTACTAGAACTAGTTAGTGGTGTGGTAGTGCTAGTGCTAGTTAGTGCTAGTACTATTGCTAGAACTAGTTGGTGCTAGTACTATTACTAGAACTAGTTAGCGGTGTACTAGTGCTAGTGCTAGTACTATTACTAGAACTAACTCATGGTAGTACTAGTGCTAGTAAATGCTAGTGCTAGTACTAGTACTAGAAAATGCTAGTTTGTGGTAGTTAGTGCTAGTACTATAATTAGTGCTCACAAGTGCTAGTACTAGAAAAAGTGCTCATAAGTGCTACTTAATAATGCTATTACAATTATTAGTGCTCACAAGTGCTAGTACTAGAAACGTGCATGAAAATGGAAAATCATAAACATTATGTATTTAGTGCTAGTTAGTGCTAACACTAGTGCCCATCTTTTGATCCAATGGGTCCGCATGTCTTAGCCACATGAGAAGGCTAACGAGTCTCAAGCAAAAAGCTCACTCCTAGCATAAGCACCATGTCCACATGGGAGTGCATTGTGTGGGTGAGGATAGCGGGAAGGCTCTAGATTGTCAAGCATTGCAACTTCATAAATTATGCAGCAAGCTTGTCCAAAGGAACCCATATCCCTAAGATACCAGTGAATAAGTTGAGTCATTTCTACAAGAGTGATGACTAAAATGTGATGATCCTTATCATCTACACCATAAGAAAAATATGACAATATTGGGACAAAAAATGCCATTCAAGTTGGGGAGAGACCTTCTTGGCAACAACATGGATAGGGGAGGAGGTGAGGAGGGGCATTTCATGGATCTTCTACATGGAACCAAGGAAGTGAAAGCTCTTTGATGTTTGCTTTTGGAGCTTAATGGGTATACACCATCTCAAAAGCAAACCTTCCCTAAAGAAAATGGGTGGAACCAAAAGGAAGGAGATGGCTCTCATCAAAGACTAGGGTGCGAGATCGCGGAGAAACTAGATTAAAAAACAAGAAGCCCATGAGGGTTACAATTGAAAGAGAGATCAGGGTGAGCAACAAGATGGCTTGCAATAAAATCTGATCAACAAGGTAGATAAGCTTGTGCATGACATACCAAGCAACCCATCATATGCTAGTGCTCTCCTAAGAGGTTCAAAGAGCATATTTAGAATGCCAACAAGCCAAAAGCCTCACCTTGGGAAGCACTTGGCATTGGAGCAAGAACAATTTTCTCCACTCCTAAAAAGGATGAAGGTTCTTTAGAAGGAGGTAGAGCTGATAGAATAGATGATAACTCAATGCAAAAAAATGGGAAGAGCTTTCAGGTAAGATCCCCTCTAGAATGTTCATACTAGTCTATTGAATGACATTGATGAGGTGGCTCTATTCTAACACAGTCCTAGGGTATGTACATGGCACTAGATGAGCACTAGACCTTCTACAACATTTTTGAATCGATGTGTTTTTGGTTTTGAATATTAGATTCCTATGGAATGGATTCCTATGTCTTCCTCTTTGAGAAACCTAAGATGGCGAGCATTGCTATCAAGAATGGGACTTGGACCATTCAAAATAAATCTCCTTCTGTCAAATGCTAGGAACCTGATTTTTCCCCACATATGCCCCCTTGTCGAAGGCACCTATCTAGGTAGAGTTCCCGTATCGTCCCCTTTTTCTTTTCTCCTCCATGATAATGCCCTTGTTTGGATACTGAGAAATTCATAAATCCTTGAGGCAATCCTCAAGCATGCATCCTTATGAATTTGGTTGGCAATCCTCCAAGTTCTCATGGAGTCAAGGATGGGTTAGGAGTGAGAGGATCTAAAAAATCCACTATTAAAACATTCCCTATTCATGCCTCCTTTGTGGCATGGGACTATCAAGGACTTGCCACAAAGGACTAGTTGTAAAAACCTAGGGAAAAAGACTGAGGAGTCACCACAGATGTGGAACAAAGAAACAAAAGGTGAGGAGAGTGTGCTAGAAATATATAAAGAGATGACTTAGAACACTGAAAAGAGACGGTTTGGTCTCAACAAGATGCCAAGGGTAAAGAGAGTGGTAGCAATAGTTTTCATGTGCTAAGGGATGAAGATATGGACTCAAACAATGAAGTAATGGTGGAGGAAATAGTTCCTAATTCACAATCTTTTGAGAACCACATACTTAAGGATGACAAAGTAAACTTAAAAAATGAATAATAGACTTAGAAAGTGAAGCAAAAGAGGAAGCCAAGCGGACAAGAAGGCTCAATTAGACAAAAAAGCTACATAGATAGACAAAATTGATCTCAAACAAGTTGCAACTCCAAAGGCTAGGGAGAAGAGAAGACCGTCATGTGGATTTGTGATATCCCTGGCATAGATTCCAAGTCAGTTTAAGAAGAAGAGAAATAGCAATATTTAATCACATGACAAACACGTTCAAGGACTAATAAATTATTTGAAACCATTAGTATTAAATAGATGGTTAAGAAGAATGGAGATTAGACCAAAATTTTTGGCACTCCAAAAATAGGGGGTGTCAAGTTGGTAGTTACAATAGTTTTTAGAAGCAACAAAAAATGGTTCATCACATTTGTTGATGAAGGAAGAGGAGGGGCGGCACTTGGGGTAGCCTCTAAACTGGAAAAGTGCATTGAGTGGAATTGGGGTAGAATTTAGACATGAAATTTTGTCTTCTGAAGTGTTTTCAAGTTATGCTCCAAACTTTATTAGGGATATGACCCTTTTGTGGGACTCATACCCCTTTAAAGATGCAACAATTATAATGGGTGACTTTAATAAGATAGACATGGAATGGTCTAGGAAGTGTGATCAGAGTTGTTCTAATGGAGTTATAGCTTTCGAGAGCAGGAAATTTCAGGCCAACTAATTGAACTATGTTTACGATCAGGAAATGTTGGCTATCCTCCTACATGCTTTTGAGAAATGGCACCACTACCTGTATGGTGGCAAGATGAAGGTTAAGATGATTCATAGGGCACTCAAGTACTTCACATCAGATACATGCCTGATAGAACATGATCGAGTTTGGACCTATTGATGTTTGAGAGGAGACCTCTTTTACATGGAGCAACCATCAAATAGATGAACACCACAAGAGAGCTAGGATGTATATATGCTACATTTTAAACATCCTAGTAATGAATCTATATCATGCAATTTCAGGTCTTCATTGTCCTTGCCCTTTTTTGATCATAATACAATCCTATTGAGGTTTGAAAGAGGATAGGGAGAAGTGAAAGGTAGTGGTTCAAAGCTACAATGTTCTTACTTCAAATCTCATATGTTGAGGTTGGAAAGTGGTAAGCCAAAGGAAAATTTGCAAAATCCTGCTTCAAAGCTAACCCTTTCTTCTTTCAGATTCCATATGTTTAGGATAAGATAAAGGAGATTTGGGGTGATGCTTTTAGAAGGACCGCAATTATCTTTGAGAAGTGCTACAGACAAAACTTTGATTTTCCTAAAAGCAATTGGGAAATGAGATGTTGTTGCTAGGTTTAAGAGGAGATAGAACATAGAGAGGAAAATCCTCCAGTTGGCTTCAATTTCTCAAAATAGGGACAAAAGCAATTGAAATATTTCAAGGAGTAAAAGAGAGGAGAGAAAGAAGAAGAGAAGAGAGAAAGAGAGAACGAGAGGAAAGAGAAGAGGGAGATAGAATATAAAAACTCATTTTTGCTCAATAGAAAATGAAAATATAAGATCTCCTGCTCAATAGCAAACAAATTTACACGAGGATGGTGGGCAGACAATTCTGATAAGGCCAATAATTACGTGATTAGGAGATTTAAGGAAGAAACATGTCTAAGAAAGGATGACTCAGTTGAGAAATAATGATAGAGTGATCACAGACAACTTCAAATGTTTTTACAATAGAGAAGCTTTTGGCAAGGTCTATGTGTAGCCACGTTCATCCAAGGGTTATCTCTAAATTATGCTTTTCCTATTTGCCTTGTTTAATTTCTATATATGATTTAGACTTGTTGGACAAGGAGATTAATGTTGATGAACTAAATGGAGCTGGAAACTATATAGGTAAGGGCAAGAATCCAAGAGAGGATGGCTTGTTGAATATTATTTGGTCTCTTAGAATATTATTAGGATCCTCAATGGAGACCCCTAACCTATTAAACACATAGCTCTAGATAAGGGAGAAGCCAAAAGACAAGTAATTTTTCTATTCTTGAGGGATTTCTAGAGTCTCTTCCCAAAATGCTTTCTGCAAAGTCAATTGAAATCTGAAAATTCTCCTAATGAAGAGACTTGGTGGGATTCCATCTTTTAAGGCTAAGCTTGAAACTTGCTGGCATTATTGACCTTGTAGTGAAAGAAGGGGAGGCTCTTCTCTCAATGCTGTACGTCAATCCATTCCACTCTTCTTGACAAGCAAAAATGCAATATGAGTTAGTATATCATTCATAGACTTGGATAACCTACCACAAAATGAACATCAAAGACCAAGGCATCCCCAAGTGAGCCTTGTAGTCCTATAAGCTAAAGTGGGATCCCTGATCTCACAAAAGGCCCAAGCCAAGTAGACCAAAAGTGAGGCCTGACACGTGGAAGAACCGAATACAAGGGTATGTTTGGATCGATCTGCTGAATTCTCCCTACACTTCATTTGAGGTGACCTACTAATTGGAGTCTCCAATCATTTGCATTTACTCTAATTGGAGTCTCCAATCATCTAGAAGGTTTTAAAATCCTTCCAAGAACCCACAGAGGAAGAGGTACATACAATGAGAAGTACCAAGTGGTTTGCCATGATCATCAACTATATGTCATTCCACATGACAAGCCGCCTACTAATCTCTTCCCAAGAGGAAGAGAGAACGCTCCATAAGATACTCCTAAAGTTGGCACAAACTTTCAAAATAGCAACCATAAAGGGGGCGGAGATTGGTTTAGGTAAAGATCCACGGCCGCATGGCCAAATCTCCCCATCTAAAATTCAAAATTCAAATCTAAAGATTTGGAAGGAGAATGGGACTGTATGCATCGAATGAAAAAATCCTTTCAAGGCTATTGTCCTCACAAAACCCTCTAACCACCACCTTGCATAATAAGGCTATGCTCTACAAGTTTAATTCTATTATATTGAGGCCTCCTTTCCACATGAGTAGGATGAAAGATTCCCGAGCTGCCATATCTTTGTGTCTGCCAAACCATCTAGTGCACTCCAAATAAAATTCCTTATCGGCCCTTTGAGCTGAGTGATGCAATCCTAGAATGGCACCGACAAGAGCAAACAAACCATGCCATGGTGGCCAGCAATACCTAATTAACCACCACCACCCTAGTCACATACAATTTAAACTTGCATGTTCATCAATAATCTTTTCTCAATGGGACTTACAAGAAGTAGTTTACATGTAATAGCCACAAGATTTTGAGGAAGAAGGATAAAAATACATGGTATGCAAGCTAAAGAAAGCACTTTATGATTCAAGCTATACACTCAAAACAAAGATGGAATCTTAACAGTCGTTGCAATATACGTGGATGATCTTCTAACCATAGCATGCAACAACATTGAAAAGATAGATCATGTCAATGTAAAGCTATGTAGACATTTTGATGTGAGAGTTTAGTTGTACTACATTTTGGGTATTGAGATCAATAGGACAAAAGATCAATCTTTCTCAATGAAAAAATATACACTAATGAGATGCACAAATAGTTTGATATGATAAATCAGCACTCTAAGGTCACAACACCTTTAAGCTTAGGATTAAACAATTTCAAGATGTGACATTATATGGACAAGCGATTGGCAAACTAACTTATCTAATGACAGCAACTAAACTAGACATCTTTCTGTGCTAGCCATGGTTAGTCAGTCTATGGCAAACCCATGTAATCATCATTGGAAATTGGTGGAAAATTTTCAAGTACATCAAAGTACAATGGAGCATGAGCTTTCATATCTAAGAGATACATGCTAGAGATCACACTTCATGGGAGTATGGTCAAGCAAGCAATATAAAAATAGTGGCTTTGTCTACATGCATAATACATTGCTTTATCAAAATGTGCTTGTGACTAATGTAGCTATGAAGAAGGCTTTTAGGTGAAAGTGCAAGTCAAGGGGAACCTACTATCACCTTTTGTGATAAGATAAGCACAATTGCTTAGCAAAGAAAAAGGGCATTAATTTACCCTACTTTATTGTCATGGGGGTATTAAAATCAAAACTAGCCCATGTAAAGAAGTAGCCGCATGCACACACTCCCAAAATGAATGATGACCTACTATCATGCCCCATACACATGCTTGATTGCTCAATCATTACTAGGATAGGCATCTATTGCTAATTCATGGAAACCTCTTGAGAACCAATTCAATGCAAACAACATGTCAAGAATCAATCTACTTGATACATAGAAGTCCCACAGTTACATTGCAGAATATGACACCAGAAGATAATTCACAGGAATTAATTCCTTAGTTAAACATTTGAGAGTATTTAGCTCTCTAGTTGACGCACTTGTTCTAGAACGGACTCAAGATGTCTTCATAGGATATGCAAAAGAATCCAAGGCATATAGATTGTATGATCCAAACAAAAGAAGGTTGATCACCTCTAGAGATGTTATTGTTGATGAAACTTGATCATATTTTTATGAACCTGCAACAATCTTTGTGTCCACTCAGTCATCAATTCTATTGATTCACAGAACTACCTTGCCAACATTAAACAATGCTCAATCCATAGTGACAACTCAAAGCAAAGCCAAGTAGAAAATGCCATAACTCATCACCATAGAACCAACTAGAGTTTCCCACTCAACCATAAAGCCATCAACACACCCTCGAGCACATAGAGGTGTTTGACTTAGATCCATGGCTTGACCTCATACCATGAACATCACTCCCTAGAGGGTACATAGAGGTGTCTGATTGAGATCCATGGCTTGACCCCATACCATGAGAACATCACTCCTCTAAGGAGAAGCAGTCTTTAGACTAGCTTGCCAACCTAACCCCATACCATGAACATCCCTTCTGGAGGGAGGAGCAAGCTTTAGACTAGTTTGCCAAGATACACAGTTCAGGTAGTGATTAATGAATAGTTATATCATGCCAATATATAGCCTAGCCCATGGCTATATATGGCCTCAATACCTTTTCCCCCCCAAACCTCTCTTCCCTTTACCCTTAGCCCTAGGGCCTTCCAACCTAGGATAACGACCTCGCCCTCTATTGTCTCCCTTATATCCTTAGGGCTAGGTACTGCCAATGCATAGTTAGCTAGCAATGTAACATATGGCTAACCATGAGTTGTAAAACTTGTGTGTGGGTTACTATATTCTTGTTTTTGTTTGATACAAATGCCAACATTCGTCATGTTGAACAATTATTATGGAGCTAGAATATGGACATTATCCAACATATTAGCCACATAAATACTTTTGTTTCAAGATGTATTCCCATAATTGTAGGTGCTTTTTATCTTGTGCGAAGGATAACCATGATGCAATCAATCTTTTATCGAGCTTTGTTAAGGCTTTGACACTTTTCATGCCCTCACATTGTTGCATTTACAGCAGAACTATTGAAGAAGGATTCTTCCCATGATACATGCGAAGGGCACCATTGTTGGATGCTAGGCTACCTCGCAATGCCCATAGAGACCATTCATGGATGCCAATGACAATCCTTTGAGCATGTTCTAGAGGCACCATGACTTTGGACCCCAATCAGGCCCATAGAAGGCTTCAACTACTCATGACTGAAATAAGATAGGACAGACGACTCCCAAGATGCTCCGAGTTTTGTATCTTGCTTGTTGTTCCTAGTTTTCATTTCACCTCATAATCAATAGTTTATGAGGTGTAAAACGACACCCCAATCCCCCCCATCAAGGGTATACTCTCATGTTGGATTCAATTTCTTCTTTGTATTACAGGCTCTTTTTACCTTGAGCAGATTGACCCTTGTTTGCCCCCTTGTTGCTCAATGTTATTCAATTGCACCATAGAGCCTATGAACATACCAAGCTAGTTGCGACACATATTCAAGAAGGGTTACACTGGCTAGAGCTCGAGTAACAAGCCATCTGATTTTTTCTTTAGGCGCATGTAGGTGAACAAACTCAAAGAAGATATCTATGTTATTTTGGACGAAGTTGGTTGAGAGGTCATTGATGATGTTAATATTGCTCAAGTGCTCACCCGACACCTATCTGCTATTGTTGGCACGCCCCCTACGCAAACTGAAGGATACGTTCAACTGGTTGCATTGTTTCTTCAATCTACTCCAACGTTCGTCACGACTGAGGAGCAGCTTCACTTGGAGAGAACTTTTACTTCTCTGAGCTAGAGTTCGTTGTGAAATCCATGGCTCCTTATAAATCTCTCTCTCTCTCTCTCTCTCTCTCTCTCTCTCTCTCTCTAAGATGCCACCCAAAAGCTATACCAGCAAATCCAAAGGATCTTGAACATCTTCAAGCATAGCTAAACCACAATTGAGAAACACTTGCCATGAGTTTGACAAGCCTCTTTAATGAGGCCTTCTAAAAAGGCTTTCCATTTCCTGGACCACCAGCACCATTTCTATCTAGAAAACAAGACACCCACCCTATACCTTGAATAAGGATTTTGTTAACAAATACTATAAACCCAAACCCACTTACAAACACCCATACCCACACACAGGGCACATTCACACACGCATAAACAAATACACGTATATTTACATAGAAGAATACTCAACAATAGCTTTCCCATTTTTCATGTATCTAGCCATTTCCTTTAGATAAATTTCCTGGATTGCCTCAATGTCCATGCCTTTTGTGCCTTAGAAAGTACTTTAACATCGAGAAGGTATATTCTAGCAACATTGCACGACTACGAAGGACCTTGTATGAGCCAAGTTGCATCTGAGATTCATTTCATCACCCTATCAAAGAAATCATCTTCACACTACACTTCCACTATCGTCTAGGCTTTACTGGACAAAAATATAGTAATCAAAAAGTTTATTCTCCTAGAAGAGGCAACTGCTAAAACTAGCCTAGCAATGATAAAGCAAATCAATGTAGCTGAAAAATAAACAAAAACATGTAACCCAATCATATCCCGCCTTACTACCCAGCTCCTCTCTAACTACTTGTCTCTTCCATGTTCCCTTCATCTTGTGGCCAACCAATGTTCTCACGTATCTCTCTTATGTCTTTGCCATCTTGTTATTATGACTCTTCGAGAGACTCCATACATGCTAAAAGGATGCTTGGAAAAGTATATGCAAGCTTTTTTGATCATGAATACTCGTTGTAGAGGTCTTTTGGTATTTCCTTGGTTTGATTTATGTCGTGTTTTCAGGCTTTAGTTCTAAAAGTCACTAGTGTGTTAGCAAGGACTTAGATTTCTTTAGTTTCTTTCTTGATTGGACTACTGTGGCCCCTCTTGCTTATGATAAATTAGCCTTCCTAGTAATTTATAATCTCAGATCCTATAGTTAGATATACCTTGCATTCTGGGCCCAGTTAGTATACACAGTGTTTTAACCAAGTTGACCTAGAGAGGGCTGCCTTGCCTTCAATGACTTCGAACTCCCATGTTTTTGTCTCTCTAGCCAAGTCTCTAGGTGGAGCATTGCTCTCTGGTACAAAGCAAATATTGTTGTGACCTCAATCTTGAACAGAATTTTAGAAAAATCACCACCTATTGAATGATCTTAAGCATAGGACAACCTTCAAATCCTTTTATCTTTATTTAAACCCACATTGTTTGCTATAGAAACAAGAGTAATACCCTTGCAAACTAGCAAGTTGTGCATACAAGCCATAAATTCAAGATTCAAGAATATAGATCGCCTTCCCTTGCTCAAATTTTCGGATTCAATATCAATTTGACCTCTGACAAGATCATACATTGTTGTACAAGAATTTGTCCTATATCCACAACAAATCAATCAAATAAGCTTCACATCAAATCAAATCTTGAATTTGTGCACGAGCATTGTAATCACATGCGACTGTTGAGAAGGTGCCCCGGTAAATATGTTGTTGATGGCACATTTTCAACCGACCATTTTTTTGACACTTGCTCACTCTTTCCCTGCAAGGGATGTGGTTGCTTTGATACCTCCACCTTATTCTCAGCGAGAAATTTTGCAAAGCGTGATCCTTTCTGCAAGCCTGGTTCGACATTCTGACCCTGTAAGGTGCTATCTGTGCTTGGCAGCTTAGGCAAGAAGGGCAAGAGTTGAGTATGCCTTGGAGGTGAAGGAGGCACCAAGGCCCAAACTGCTGCAAGTTGCTCATTAGGCTTACCAAGTGCAGACAAAACTGAAAGGTCTTTCATGTCTGAAAAAGGTAACATAAGAACATCAGTTGAATAAAGTAGCCATGACTGGGACAGCAAGACAGAACTCAATGATGTAAAAAGGTGAAAAAACTTGAAACTGAGGATCCACCTCCAGAAGCATAAGTGAATATGGGCTTCAAAGCTGCATAAGGAATACTGAAGTTAAGATGAGGTATCACAGTTCCACCACTATGCCTCGCATTGCTGTGTAGTTTTTGAATCCACACCACACCAAACACCACAAAACACGTTAGCAAACATCAGAGAAAACAAGAAACCACATGAACTTGAATACTAAGATACCCCCAACCAAATCAGTTGAACTGCATTTCACACACTGCACACAAGATTTTCTAAAAAGAGAAAGAGTGCAAACTTGATGTCTACAATTCCTGGGCCCCAACTTGACATGACTTTATCCTTAAAGTCTTTCACAACTCAAAAAGGGTATGTTGTAATCCCACGTCTAGAAGGTGTTAATTAGTGAAACTCCAGGGACTGAAGGAATTTCGTTTTCGTTATGATATCTGTGAAGATGTAAGCAGGGAAAGATTGCAGCCTGGGATTCATATCAAACTTTGCAGTCCAGGTCTGCACAAGACATTCATCAGGAAGGACCTGTGACACATTTCCTTATAGATTTGGAAATAGGGACCTTTCCTGCTTTTGTAACGTTGCCATCTAGAACATATGAAAAAAAACTTGAAGATATGTATCCAAATTAATAAACCTACAAGCTATGAATTATAAGGCACAGATTCTAACCACAAGCGACGTTAAGTCCTCTATAGTAGATTATTAACTACAGCAATCAGTTTAATGAGCATGATATGAAGCTTTGGAAGGCAAATTGAGAGTACAACTGGGGCATTGTTGCTCCCACTACGTGCTCCAACTAGGTTCCTCCAAGGGGCTTTAGTGTGTTGAAAGAGTCGGGGGTGGTTTTAGCATTTAAAGCAGCCTTCACATACACAAAAACGAAAAGACGTGCAGTCCTTGTCTGTTTAAATCATTCACCTGAGTGTTATAGAGATGGGATATTCCCCCCCATGGATTGGGAATACTCTCGTGATGTTTTCAGTTTTTGGTCTCATAGGCTCTTTTGGCCTTCTGAAGACGTTAATAAACCTGTCTTTCTTTCTCTAACCATAGCATGAGCAACCCAACTACATGTGCCTATGCCTGTGGCTGTGGAACAAAGAATCACCTTATCATTCTGGCTGTTTCCTGAATTTGTCTTGTTTTTTTCTGTGCATGTGGGTGTGAATGCGTGCGTGACATTGGTGTGGGCATGTGAAGAAGAGTGGGATGGAAGGAAACCTTGTGACGAGCCCTATCAAGCGGCCTCGTTCACTCACTACAGCCCCTCCACTCCCACCTGGATGTACAGCAGCTGTAGTCTCCAGCATTGCTGGCAACTCTTCTACATCCGAAAAGCCAACTCGAGGTATACTTCCCGCCTTTACTACTCTAGAAACCACCCCTGCGCTGATAGAAGGGCACAGTTCTGCAAAAGAGTACAATTATGCCTTTCAGCTGCCACCATAAGCACAAGATTGAAATGAAAAATGCAGATTACAAGGGTTCAAATTATCACACAATGACAGACCAAATGTATTGTAAATTGCATTAACATTCAAATCACCTGAACGAGGCCCAAATAGGCCATGTCCAATTACTACAGCTGTTGTGCCTGGCAAAGGGCATCCTTCTTCAGGTTTTATTGGTAGTAGACCAGCTGGTACAGAGTCAAGCTGCAACAGTGCAATGTCCAGTGGTCCTCTTGAAATGTAAACTGCCCTAGCATCAAGCCAAGAGCGAGGCAATGGGTACTCCATTCGTACCCTTATTTTCCTGTAGCTTCTGTAATTTATATCTAAAGTTGGCTGACCAACAACACCATTGTACACTGCATGATGCAGAATCTCATCTGAATGTACAGTCCTGTAAAAGGAAAAATGTAAACTTCCCTGTTCTCTACATTTCCTACAGTTCTCGAGGGACTCGTAGTCACTCCCACATGTATTTGATACCAAATTCCAATTCATAGAATCGCCTCCAGTCTGAGTGGCGTTTTCAAGAGGTTTCAGCTCTTTTTCCCCTTGCGAGTGTGAGAATTGTGTTTTCCCAAAACGCCAAGGCTCTAACAAATGAGCATTTGTGAGTATAAGACCTTTATCGTTCACAAGAATACCAGAAGCCCACGCTCCATCACCAACAGTTACCAAAACAACAGATGTAACAGCATCATTTACGGCTGATGAGCAGAACTGCCGATCCTGATGGGAGCATTCATGGTGGCCCAGTTTCCTGTCACAAATGCCTATATTTCTGGCTTCAACCCCTCTTCCTTCAAACATCGAAGAAATGGCATACTCAGCATGCAATTTCTGAGGACCCGCTTGCAAATCAATTCCAATAACTCGCAGAGCAGGTGCAAGAGCCTCCCAAGTTATCACCAGCTACAAATAACCAGATATAGAATCAATAATAAAGTGCAGACACAAATGTCTAAGGGGAAATAAAAAATGCAAAATGCACAACTAAATATTGTTTCCAAAATATATCTACAGCAGGTACCTGTACTTCAGCACCACCACCACGCCGTCGCAACGGTCTACCAAGCATCCCAACAAATGCACCACATTCATTGAATACTGGTGCACCTTCCATGCCTGTACTATGCAACACGTCCTTTTTAAAGAGATGATTTTAAAAGAGAAATCTTCCTCAAAATCTTACTTAAAATTTTCAATGCCAGAATAAAGAACATAATGAGAGCTCACCAGGAAGGCATCGCACATCAGCCATCAAAAGTGAAACAACAGTAGATGCAGGAGGCCAGCAATTTGCAACAATGCCTACTGCCATGCTGACCAGAAACAATCTATAAGCTGGTAACAGAGTTGAACTAGCTTTACATGGAAACTACGTATCTAATTCACCAAAACCATGTGAGGTCTACCTTTTCAAATGATGTTCATTCCAAGTATAATTAAATATAAATTTTAAGCCATGAAAAAACTTTTACAGACCTGTTGAAAAAATGTAGCGGAGATAAAGCCCCAAATGGAGATCCTACTACTAAAAGAAAATCGCCTCTCCTGATGGGCTCAGCCAACATCAACTTAGAAACAATCTGCATAAACAGGATTAACCTGAGCAACAAACCAAGAGCAGCCAAGAGTTACGTAGTAATATCAACAGTTTCTTATAGACATAGAGCACTGAAGCAGAGCTGTGCAAATTCGTATCATCAGACCAATAAACAGAAGAAGAAGCAACAAAAATCAAGTGATTCAAAGCCAGAATAAACTCATAAACAGCATAGAAGTTTATTAAATTATATCAAAAAGCTATTAAAATTCTTCAACTAGCTTGCAATGCCAAAGTCCATTTGTCCTAAACTTGGTAGATTAGGATATGTCAGTTGATGTAATTATGGCCAGGCTTATTCACAGACAAAAGAAAATAAGATATATAAAGTGTTTACACTCTGTTTTCGACATTGAGAAATCAAGCATAGAACCAGTGAGCAATGAATGGGAAAAATATAACCAGGATACCTAATATAATGAAATTGAACCTTAGATTCTATGGGTTGAAGCTCATCAAAATAAGTCTCAGAAAGACTGCATCTTTTGGCCAAAGGCATCGTATTAGCATGAATACACGTGTGACATGCAAGACATCCTACCCAAGAAAGATGGAGCATCTGTGTGATCAAGGATAATTCAACTTCAACGCATAAAATTGGTGGTGCTATATGGCAAACATCATGTAACGGCATGTAATCACCAAAGTTTTCATCAATTCACGTAAAGAGATTCAAAATTCAGCCATTTAAATTTTCAAGGCAATGGAAGATGCTCATTGATTTTGACTACACTCCCACCTTTATTGATCTCTAGTGTGAGAAGTGGCACATTTGCAAAAGATCTAGTTTATTCTCCTCGTTTTTCTCGATCAGCATGAGTGGGTGGATGGCTCTTTCTATGATGAAATCTTCTCTGATGTACAATGATCTGAGGGAGCTGTCCAATGAAGATGCCACCATGGACCTTCCAAGATGGAAGTGTCCCAGGAGATCCTAGAAGAAGTCTCACTACGAACAGCAAAGAAGTCGTACTCTCGTGTCATTTCCCAAGCCAGTCGCACTGAGTTACCAATGGAGTAATATAAATTGTGGAACACACCACGTCCAGTATCCAAGCAGTGAGCTCATCACATGCAGGAACCCTTGATAATGAACTCGAACTCCTCGGTCCATAATCACTGCAACACCAAGCAATGAGCCGTAAACAAATCTGGTCCATAGTTATACACTGTCACCTTGCCTACCAGAATCTCAACTGATTAGGGCCAGAAGCAGCCCTCTCTCCCACCCACGCGCCCTCTCTAGCTGTAACCCGTAGGGGAGACACCTCAATGTCAGAAAGCTGGAACTATCTTGCGGTCCCTAACATAACAGTCTTTGCTGCTGCTGCCTTGGAAACTCCTGAGTGGTGAGAGTCTGATGAGGAGTCCTGATCCTGAGACTTACCCTTGGACTTGCAGTCCCTCGCCAAATGGCCTCTTTTGCCACACTTGTAGCACCTCCTCCAGTTCTTCTTGGTCTTCTCTTGAGATAAACAGGCCGCACTGCCACCTGGAATGACCTGCAGCTTGCCCTGGGACAAAAGTACTGACTCCTCTTGGAGCAATAGAGAGGACAGTTCATCGAAGTCTAACTGCCTGGCTGAGACCTGACACTGCAAGGCCCGAGAGACCATGTCATAAGTCGGAGGTAGCTTGATGAGAATAAGTGCCGCCAATTGGAGGGAGGTCGGTGCATCTCCCATGGACAAAAGCTGGTCATGGATGATCTTAGACTTCATCAGGAAGGGCTGCATAGTACTACCGCTGGAGAGCTGCCCCATTAGGGTAACAGCCCTCATCATTGTGTCCCTCGCAGAAAGGTCCTCCAGTTTGGACCATACCTTGAACGTGCTTGTCAATGTCTGGACTGCGGGAGAAACCTCCTCTGTGATGGTGCGCACAAGGACGGAATGTGGCTTTGTCTTTGTCTTCCCATTCAGCGAGTTCTTCCTAAAATTCATCCTCCTGATCCTGGGTCTTGAACAAGCTCCCATAAGCCTTTATGAATCATAGTTACCAGGGAACGGGAACGTTCCGAAATTTCAAGTGCTGGAACGGGAACCGGAACGCCACGTCATCAATTCATATAAAAATATACCAATTATGAAAAGAATGAGTAGATGGAGGGAGTAGATGGATGGAGGAGTTGGATGGAGGGAGGAGTAGATGGAAGGATGGAGGGAGGGAGTAGTTGGATGGAAGGAGGGAGGGAGTGAGTAGTTGGAGAGATGCTGGATGGAGGAGTCGGGCTGCTGAAGGAGGGAGAGAGCAGGTGGAGGGCTGCAGGTCGAAATGGTGGAAAAAAGACGGCCGCTGCTCATGGAACGGGGTTGAGGAGGAGACCCTAAACCAGGAACGCCAGGTTTAGGTCTGGAACGGGGTTCCCTGGTAACACCCTGGTTGGAACATTCCAAACAGGTTCCGAGGGGTTCCACGGTTCCCTCTTCTTTGGAACGGTGTTCCACGCGTTTCGGATGGGGGAACGGAGTTCCCTAGTAACTATATTATGAATGAACCAAATCTTGAGCTGTAGTTTCCAGTGAGCATAATTTGCTCCGTTCAACTTGTCCGTGTCATTCGTGCAAGGGGGAGCCATAGATACGTGATCACCCTAGAACTAGTCCCCCCTCTTCAAAGCCGTTGATCCTACACAGTAAAGAGCCTAGGGAGCAGAGAATTTGAGAGACAAGAATGGATAGGGGTAGGGGAAGGAAGAAGTGTCAGACTGACTGCTGTCTACATCCTCAAGTTGGCCCCGTGCTGTCCACACCTTGACGCCTCAGCCAATTCCAAACTCTGATCTGTCAATACGGGCTCCCAAAAACTTTTCGTGGCAGCACTCTATCCACGTGACGGAAGGACACATGGCCCAGTCCCCATAGCACCTGAAAAGATGGCGCTGGGAAGGCCTAGAGAACTTCTACACAGCAGCAAATGGAGGCTGGAGCAGATTGCTGCAAGAAAGATGCGCAGCAAGAAAGGATGGGAACCACTGCGAGACCAAACGTCACAATGCCCCTCCCAGGATCACGTATGATTTGCAGCAAAAAGAGAGCTGAGGCTGTGAGAACATACCGAAAGAGGGGCTAAAACTGCCTTTGAGGAGATCAATTAGCCTCTAGCTCCAATTATGCTAGATTTGCAGAAGCCTTTTGTGCACAAGCTGGTGCTAGTCGCAGATGCATTGGAATATTAGGGCTTTGCATAGCTAACAGGCACCCTAAGTGGGTTTATGCATATAACCTTGTTTCTCATCCTTTTGGAATAGAAAGAAAGAAAGAAAGTTTATTAAAGTCTTCGGGAGACCGTGAAGGTCTATGAGACTAAAGATAACTGATACAATGAGCATAACAGTGGCGGTCTCAAAACGGGCAAGCCAACCGTTTCTACAAAAAAGAGGTTATGAAGGACGGTGTGTCTAGTCCTGATACAAAAAATATGTGTCTACCTCCAGATGATACAAAAAAGAAGGGGGGGGGCACCAAAAATGGGGCAGAGGGGGGAGACACAATATATATGTGCAGGTAGTGATCGTCAGAGACCAATCATAGAGGGGCCATCAAATGGGAGGCCGGAAAAAACCCTGCGATAGATGATTGGCCTCTGACGTCACGCGGCCTAGTCGAGCTCGATCGTCGGGGGCGACGGGTGGCCCTGTGGACCCGAATGTGTGAGTCTGTCCGCTGGCGCAGCTGTCGTGGCTCTGGCTCTCGCTCACGTCCGCGTCGTCGGCTAGACTGAGGAGAGGTATCCTGTGACTGGAAGAAATCAGTGATGGGCCGTTGGGTGTCCTCACGCTGTGTGTGCTGCGCGTGTCGCCGTGCTCGGAGAGAGGTATCTCGGTGGTGAGTCATCTCATGTAAGAAAGCGGCTAGGCATCGTTGATCCGGGAACTGTAGCATGTGTGGGAGGGGGCCGAATCCGTCGCGGAAGAGGCAATGGTACCGGCCTCGAATGGCATAATAGATAGGACATCTGAAAGCAAAGTGCTCCTCCGACTCGATCTCCTGCAAGTCGCAAAGTGGGCAAAGGCGGCCCTCTCGGGGGATACCCTCTGCGCGTCCGCTCTCGAATCGTAATCGGTGTGACGAAACCCTAAACTGACCGAGGGAGATCCGGAGCGCATGTGGTAGAGATGAAGCTGTGTGTAACCCGGAGGTGTGATGAAGCCCTCCTGTGAGATCTGGAGGCAGTGTCGGCGGTAGAAGTCGAGCTTCACAGGAAGCTCGGGGTGAAGAAACCATGTCCGCCAGGTGTGGAGCTGGAGCAGATCCGCTCAAATGAGCCGGTTGACCTCCTGGTCAGTGGGGGAGAGGGGAGATGGTGGAACGTGGAGGCTGTACTGAAAAGGAGGCAACCGGTCTAGTCGAGGCCCAGTCGGGTGAACCAACTGGAAAGACCACTATACCAGCATCGCTGGTCCCCATCAACGGATAAGGCCATAGAGGAGGATAGGGCTAGCCAAGGTAGGCGGAGGCGACCGTCGGAGGAGGAAAAATCCTGGACTCTGTGTAGATAAGTGATAGCCTGGAAAGCCGCATCGAGCTATAGGGGTGAGGCGCCGAACTCTGCTAGAATAATCTGGTGTGGTACCGATGGTTTGCAAAAATTGCATCCCAATGCATGAAGCGTGTCGGCCTCATAATTGTAACGGCAACACAACCTTCCTAAATCACTACATGATGTGTATATAGAAGTACGCATACCATCCACCAAACACGCTGTTCTATTTTTACTCCTCATAGGTCAGAGTGCATACTAACCCTTAGCAAGGGTTCTGTATCTCACATCGCAGCGATCTCTGGAGTCGAGTTACCTGCTCTCCTAAATTTTCCAGGCAGCTTTTTGTACATACAGGGTTTGCCACCCTCTCTTTTCTTATCTTATACCCTGGCTTGGCATGCTGTCTGTAAGGCTTATATTTAATTAAGGTTTGCCCCAAGCCCATCCTCCTGCTATCTGCAGCCCAGCTAGCCTGTTGTGAGTTACTTCTCTTTGTTTTCTGTAATTCGGTGCTGGCCTCCAACATGTGAGCGAGAGAGAGAGGTTTTATTTCAAAGGTCCAAATATGGGACAAAACCAGAGCCTTAAAACAATCAAGAAAAACAATCAGAATATCCTCACCTTAATTTTAAAAAAGGAGAGTTCTGATAAAAAAGGATCTCAAAATGACATGTATATTCCAAATCCCATACAAGACAGGTAGCATCAGCTGCACTATTTCTATGATCTATCCCATGTCCAGTTTAACAATAAGTGAATACATTCACAATCACATAGCCACTTTAACGAGAACAGTAGCTTTTACATAAGCATATTCAAGCATAGCTATTGAATAAAGTAAATCCAAGGAATTGTAAACCTACATTTCACATTCCCAAATAACGTTGACAACTGTCATATAATGTCCCCCTCTCATCATGATTTAGCTATTATGTCACATTTTTTTCAGAAACCCACCTATAAAGTGAATACTATTCTTATATAGACTAGCTAGAGGGCATCAACAAAAAAAATCTCAAAGGCTCTTCAATAATCCTATGCTGACAAAAGTTTGCAAAAGATGTCATAAAATCAAGAGGTTGGGAGGAAGTAAATGCACTCGTGAACAAACTTCCAAGTTCCTATAAGTGTTAAGTCTTGGAAAGCTGGCTTGTAGACAACACAAAATCCATTTTAACATCTAGCATCTGACAAATCCAGAAAATAGCACAAGAACTTGATAATTTGAAATTAGAATATTATTGAGTTGTTTAGACAACAAAAGAGAAAAAGGACAGAAGGGATAAATTGAAAACACTGTAGCTGCGAAAACTGCACCGTACCTTCATTTTCTGCATGTGCACACTCAGAACTGCAACTCTCATCGTTGTGGTGGCAAGATTATTACCAACACTTTCACTGCGTGTGAGAGCATGGAAGTCATCACTTTTGGAAGGCATTGCAGGGTCACTTCCCTGAAACAAGGTTCCACTTTCACTTAGCAAGAACTCAATTTGTATAGAAAGCTTACATCAAAGTAATAAAGCATGTCCAGGACAATAGCTCAAGAGCTAGAATAGTTTCCAAAGATAAGTAACAATAAAAACACTGAGCGATTGAAGTTCAGCATCTCTGGCAAATGTATAACAGTGAAAATCTCCTACAACATCACCAACAGCTTTCTTGAACTACATCTAATCTTCAGGTCTTAAATACTATTTACTACCTAAAACATGAAAGGACACTCAACCGACAGTTTCCAAAAATAAGTGACGACATACTGAACTTTCTGCTTATCATTGCATATTTCAACAACAAAATCAAGCTAAAGCTTGCAAGGAAATCCAAACACTTACTTTATATGATAATATGGTCGGTCCTTGTAACCGAGAAGTGTCTGCAGGAGCCAAAGCCCAGCCTACTTCCCACGTTCCATCGACACTTCCACCATGAGCATCCAATAAAGCCTGTAAAGCTGTGCCAGCTGAGGGGATATCCACCTGACCAAAAAGAGTCCCGAATGCTATCAACCGGAAATCATTTGAGGAGCTCTCATTCCATCCCAAATATAAAAATATATGTAGAATGAAGCATACCAGGGCAACAAGATTAGCAGGTAGCCAAGATGAAGAGGACTTTGCATTGTGACCATCATTCCCATCATTCAACAGAACATGTGTCTGGCTGCAATCCCTCTGTTAAACACATAATCAAATTACCGTCTCAGCACTTATTCTTTCCATGATTAAAAACATTCTTGGGCCAAACAATCAATAAATAACTTGTCAACAGCCATTCAGAGGAAAAGGCTTGCCAAAATGGAGCTCCCCGAAGCTGCTAAGTGATTTGCAGAGAGAGGATCTACTCAGCCAGCTCACTGCATCTCAGTAGCCAGCCTCGCGCATTAAGTCAGTCAACA
Organism: Dipteris shenzhenensis; assembly: GCF_047967505.1. Lineage (NCBI taxonomy): Eukaryota > Viridiplantae > Streptophyta > Polypodiopsida > Gleicheniales > Dipteridaceae > Dipteris > Dipteris shenzhenensis. The sequence continues at coordinate 39,378,644 of NC_141612.1, forward strand.
TTCTACATTTCATAAAAGAGGTACACCACACCACAGGCAATGACATAGCATTTGATAGTCAGCTGGTGCATCACTCTCCCACTTTTGCCTCATGTCTAACACTTTTTTGGGGGAAAAAAGAAGAGGGACGGGGGAGGGGGAGGGAGAGCGGGGGGGGGAGGCGGGATCATGGCAAAAGATCAAGCATCTGAAGAGCTTCTCAATATGGCAAAGGGCTCAAAGTCAATAGGATCACAAGCCCAATCATGGCAGCAATTTAGCAAAGATCTTCCATCATAATTTCATGGCAAGAGTCAAGTGTCCAAAGAGCTTCTCCATATGGCAAAGGGATCAAATTCAAATAATAGGATCTTTTAGAAGCACAAGCCCACTCATGGCAACATTCAGCTAGAGTCTTTGATCATAAAGGCAAGAGAAAGGCTAAGAACCATTAGCCTTCAACACCCGTGTCAGAACTGCCCCGAACATGCATGCTAAAACGGAGAAGCAGGTAGAGGCACTAAACTAATTCACAACAAAGACTAAGATAGCATGTCTGCTATGCTGAAACTGATCACCTCCTTGTGGCCCAACAACGTTACAAGTGGAGGCATCTCTTGAATCGTGTGCTTCTCACATGCTTCAATGTGTTGGAACAGCCAGTGGCAAAGGCACAGGACTGGGGTAGCCATACTTGGCCAACTATAATTGACTAGCAGGAAGCTGCGAGAAGAAGGGGGGGGAAGAGGGGGGGGGGGGGGGGGCGGTCATCGCAAGAGATCAAGCATCCGAAGAGCTTCTTAATATGGTAAAGGGCTAAAACTCAATAGGATCGTTTGGAAGCACAAGCCCAATCATGGCAGCATTTAGCAAAGATCTTCCATCATAATTTCATGGCAAGAGACAAGTGTCTGAAGAGCTTCTCCATATGGCAAAGGGATCAGATCCAAATAATAGGATCATTTAGAAGCACACGCCCACTCATGGCAACATTCAGCTAGGGTCTTCCATCATAAAGGCAAGCGATACGCTAAGAACCATTAGCCTTCAACACAGTGTCAAAATGTCCCAAACACGCATGCTAAAGCAGAGAAGCAGGTAGAGGCACTAAACTAATTCACAACAAGAAAGATAGCATGTGCATAAAAGAGAATGCTATGCTGAAACTGATCATCTCCTTGTGGCCCGACAACGTAACAAGTGGAGGCTCTCTCGAATCGTGTGCTTCTCACAGGCTTCAATGTGCTAGAAAATCCAGGGGCAAAGGCACCTAATTAGAGTAGCCATAATTGGCCACTATAATGCTATGCTGAAACTGATCATCTCCTTGTGGCCTAACAACATAACAAGTGGAGGCTCTCTCAAATCGTATGCTTCTCAAAGGCTTCAATGTGTTAGAAAAGCTAGGGGCAAAGGCACCCAATTACAGGACCAGGGTAACCATAATTGGTCGCCTATAGTTGACTGCCTTGGCTGGCTGCCCTTATAATTGCCCATTGTGGCCTAAAAATGGCCTTGGTGTCCACATAGCAACGTACCTTGTTCCCCTAGCAGCTTCCCATTTGCAGCTAAGTGGATCATGTGTACCCCCCCCACTGCCCAAAAAACTTCTACCATGGCCTAGTTTGCTCTCACACTATTAAAACCCTGGAAAAGAATTGCAATACCAAAGATTTCATCAATGACAAAAACAAGAACGGAAATATAAAAACACTAAAGACCAGAGAACACAAGATACCAAATTGGTTGCACTCCACTCCCTTTGGATGATGGATCATGCTTCCCATCTAAAGTACTTGTAATTGTATTGAAAAGCATATGATACATCCACGAATGGCTCCATGAGCCAAAATCAATCCAAGGCCTTTATGCCTTTAATACAAATAATCATACGATAAATTTAGCTCGTGGCTTAGTATGACATCTTTTTACAAACTTGGCCCATGGCCAATATACCACTCGATTGATACTTCAATAGGGAACACCTTCATTGTCTTTCCATTCCTCATCATCCAACTCATCATTGTACTCAAGACTCCAATTACTTTAGTAACAAATAAATGAAAGATACGTGAATTCCAATTAGACCAAATATACTTGGTACTTGCAATATTGGCATAGAATTAGCCCACCGCTTAGTAAAACATCCTTTACAAAATTGGCCACAACCAGTAACATCTTCATTGTCTTTCCACACCCCACTGCTCACAATGTGGTTTGTGAGTGCACCTTTTGTAACCATCCTCTCTTTGGAAATTCTTATTCAGTCGTTGTGTTGCCATATCTTGCTATCTATTCTAGATCTAAGCTTCTATGTATGTGTACACATGTCGAGTAGGATCTAGAGTTCGTAGGTGTGATCTTGTGGACGAGTCATTTTCTACTGTGTAGCTATGTGTAGCTAGAACTTGCACTAGAAGTACATATTCAAATATTTTCGAACAGCTACAACCTTGCAATCATGCATATTAAACTTTTTGAAAAGATTGTACACATAATTCTATTGACAACTTATGATTTATTTGGATCTCTCCAAAACTTAATGCCAAGACAATAATGTCAAAGTCCAAGATTTTGCATATCAAACTCTCATTTCTTGTAAAGTTGATGTTTTCCACTCTCAATCTTCATTAAACACTACATCTCTTGAGATAAGAGTTTTCCTATTGGTCGGATCATACCCTTCGTAATCTTTGCTATGCTCCCTGTATGCGACTAACAAATTAATGTTGGCCTTAGGATTTGGGGTCATTCTTGAGGTTCGTCTCATTGGACAGTCCTTTAAAAGAGGTGATCCACCCCATAGCCCAAGCACAATGGAGCATTCGTGTTGGAAGTGGTTGTTCAGGGTAAGGGTTGGGTCCTTCTTATAGGAGAACCTACTCCATTTATAATGAAAGGAGAATATAAAATTATTGCAACCATGTATTTGAGTCGTACCGAGCTACGAACAACCTCATAGTATACTGAGTTGGATGTTATTCTCTCCCAACATCCAAGAAGTTTAAAATATATTATGTGCCATTAACCTTATAATTGAGCATTGTTTTACAAACTTTTACTGGCAAATGACTTGATACCTCAACAAATATTGTGATTGGCCGGTTCTGCAAGGCGTTTGGGATTCTGCTATGCTTGATTCACTTACAAAGAGACACATTAACCTTGTCCCAAAAGACGGATGCAAAAACTTGGTTGAACAATGGGCCCGTTCTACAAGACCTTGGCCAAAGCTATCAATTTGTGATTCCATCCTTTTATCCCAGATCGTATTCATGATACACAAATGGGCTTTATGCATGGCTGAAGCATTTTTTATAACCTTTTGTCTTTTGGAGGCTTCAGATTGGGCTATGCAAAGTAGCTAGGGTTTAGCCATTCTACTCTTGGATTTCGAGGAAGCTTATGACAAAGTACATTACCCTTCTACGCTTTTGTTTTTCAGATTCTTGGATCAGAGGAGTCTCTTCACTCTTTTGATCAGCCCACATCCAAGTGCTTATCAAGGGGTCAAAGGAGAGAGTTTTCAAATTTCCAAATCAGTTTGACAAGAATGCCCCCTTGCCCCTTTCTTGTACTCATTCATGTATGAAGCCACGTGCATATTTTTGAGATCTCAAGCTGACATTACTGGATTGAGGCTTTCCCTGAGGCAAGATGAGGAGAACCTAAACAGTGAGCTTGTTGATGACACTTCTGTGCCACTTCCCAAACTCTCAATCTTTCAAGACAGCCTTAAATTTCTTCTGTTGTAGTATGCACATATGGTTTCTGGATTAAGATGAGGACATCCTAGATTGGGGCGACTAATTTTGGTTTCATTTGGATTCAAAAAGTTGTCTCTGTCGGGACTCAGATAGTTGGGCTGCCAAGTCGGCATTGATATCTCTCCATCTCAGTAGTTTCTTCCTGTGTTGGAAAGTATCACGAGAAAACTCCTTTTGGAGTTTAGCTAGACTTAAACTCGCATCAAGAATCATAACTGTTACCCAGGTACTGTTGGCCATAGCCTAATTTATTTATTCTTGTTGTCAATTGCCTTAATTCATGTGGTGTGTTGTCGTACCTGTTTCACATGTTGCTGATAATCTTATCCACAACCACTGTCTCTGCTCCTACTTGATGCTGCAACGCTTGCTCATTTAATGACCTTCTCTTGGCTTGAGTCCTCAAATCTTCACTTATCAAGAATTATTGTAGCTCTTCCACTGTGTGTACTTGGTTTTGAATAGTACTCTATACCAGGTTCTCATAACCTTCACAAGTGTATTGAGGATGATCTCAAGAAGCTACTAGTTGAATATTGATGTCATAGACTCTTAGCACATTAGGATTGTCTCCACTTTATTGTTCCACGTGTCATTATTTGAGTTATTTAACTTTATTGAAGGTTGCAAATTGATGTTGCTTGATGTTGACAAGATGATAGTACCAATTGATCACTTTACGTGAACTAGGCCAAAAATTATTATGAGTTATAAAAATAAAGTGCCAAGATTCCCAAAATGAGTATAACAAATATTGCTTTTATACTATGAACCAAATATGGAGCATTGCACTAAATTCGGATAAGAAAGGGACATTTGTGAATGCTTGTCTTAGTGCCCTTCTATGCTTAAAGACAAGGTCCTAAAGCACATTCACATTGGGGGGGGGGGGTATTCAATAGGACACCTGAAATCACAAAACACTTTGGGCTCATAGACACCTAACAATGACAAGACACCCTAAGATCAAAGTTGTCATGGATATGCGATGACCATCTTTCATCAAGCTGGCTGAGAATGAGCTACAAAAGACACTATACAAAATGATGAAAGAAACAGAGACCGTATGAATGTGCTGCTCCTGTACTAGCTATACAATCACCGACATGTACTGTACAATCCAACAAATTTAGTCCATTCCTAGATATTGGGATAGAGGAGACGCAGTGGGCGAGGGTTGGGGGGGGGCGGGGGGGACGATGATTATGATGATGATTGAATTATCATCCCAAAAGTGGAATATGGCCTATGGGACCGAAAAGGGGAGGGGGGGGACAATGATCATGATGATGATTGAATTATCATCCCAAGAGGTGGAATATGATGGGACCCAAAAGAGAGAGAGAGAGAGAGAGAGAGAGAGAGAGAGAGAGAGTTTATTAAAGTCTTCAGAAACATAGTCATATCATCAGTCGTGACATCATCCTCATACTCGGGTCAGTCACCATCAGGGCTGGCTGGCACTGGTCCATGCAGGCGGCCCCACGGAGGTATATGTGTGTGTGCGTGTGTGTGTGTGTGTGTGAGAGAGAGAGAGAGGGAGGGAGGGAGGGAGGGGGTGGCAAGGGTGGGGGGGAGAGAGAGAAAGAAAGAAAGTTTATTGATGTCCACGAAAGACTGAAGGGTCTATAAGACTTTTAAAAAAACAAATACAATGAAAGTTAAGGTGTGGGGCCCCTAAAAATGGGCACCATATCCAAAGCCGATGTCTGAAACAAGAAAATACATACATGATGCAGTCACTCTGAGAGAGAGAGAACCCAAATGAAAAGGGCAATGATGGGAGCCTCACTTGTCCTTGCGTCACACGAGCAGTTGGAGCCTTGGCTTGGTAGGGGGCAATGACTTAAGGGCTCAGGGGACGAGCTTATGAGGAGGAATGCACCCCATCTGGCCCAAAAAGGAGGCTAATATAGGATGTCACGTGATGAATAGGTACAATGAGAAGAGAAATCTATATGGACGTAAAATGTAGCATGGTAGAAGAGAAAGTTGTATGGCCAACTCAAGATGAAAATGGAGATATAGAGGACTGAACAGAAAGGGATCTGAAACTCACACACACTTTTGGTATGCGTTGAGAAGTTCTCATGCACTCAACCAGTGCCCCAAACTTTGTCACAGCAAGGCTTGTAGGGAGTTTCTTACATTATTACTAGGGAGGCATTATTAACTACGTCAACAAACCATAAAAGTCTTTAACAGGTTGCCTAAGCTTAGGAACAGTAGCTACAAACTCTGCAAACATAACCACTATAAGACGCAGACGACTCCCCTCAAACGAATGACCAATTCAAAAAGGTGAGGGCTTCGAGCCTTTGTGTGATGAATCAATAGACTAAAAGCAAAAGCCAATACTAAGACTCCCAAATATGGCTCTTTGGAAATTGTCATATTATGATGCATTCCCTCAAGCTTACCTGAAGCTGCATAGCCTTTTCCAAGCAAGGAGAGAATCCACAATTGATTTTTTCTCAAGAACCTGCAAACTCAAATATTAAAGGCATGCTATGTTTGAGATGATTCCAAAGTCCCAAAGCTAGTATTGGCATGGTATCTATTGAAAACCTCATATAGGAATCAGAATACGATTGGCCTTACTCTTGATGGGGTGCACTTACGTTATTAGCCTATGGTAAAGTAGCTGGGCAAAGTTCCAGCTAACAAAGACCCATTTGCATATGTTGCAGATAACACACAAAAAAGTAACCATCAACATTTGAGGCATCTAAAGCTTGGTCCATGCACACTAAACTAATTATTAAGCTCAATGTGGGGAACTGAAATTTTTGAAAAACTGAGAATGTTGCAGTGAAGAGCCACTAACCTGTTCCAGTTCCTCCACAAGGACATCAACTTCAGCCCCAGCGATCAAGGTCGGTGCATTTTTAGACTACAAAGCATTACATTGAAGTACTAAATTTTAGATGAACATAAAAGTCCTAAGATATCTCTCTAACCTGAGTACAAAAATCCACAATCATTCACAATTTCTCTCAGTATTTCATGCATTAGATTTGATTCCTAATTCTTCCTACTTTAAACTAGTCCAGGGGGCAGTTTACTGCTCTTTCTTCTTTTCTACTTTTCTTCTGTGGGGGAATGCATGTATCTCGTAAAATAAAAAACTGGGGCAGTTTACTGCTCTTCTGTGGGCGACATGTATCTTGTAAAATAAAAAATCTGAAATATTTCATCAGGTAATGCTGTAAAGCCTTACCATTATCATGACCAGAATGTAAAGGAAAGATCCACTCACATTCAAGATGCTATGTATAAACATGTTTAGAAAAAACTCTTCGGGATGCTATGTATAGTGCAGCACACAGATAATGACCTTACCTCACTCACAGATCTCCCAGCATGTGCTTTCAAAAGGAATGGTTCTACAATGGATGCACACGTAATCACCACCGAAATAACTGATGAGTTGTCCCTCTCGCTTGATGCCTGATCAACTTTGACACTGTTATGGAGCAGCAATCCAGATGCAGAGAGAGTGGTGTCCCCAGACCTGATTCAAAAAATCACGCCCGAACACGTAAACATCGTAAAGATTTATCACTGACTTTAGAATTACATATTAAATATTATTACAGGCTATGCTTTATCTGACACCACTGATTATGCTGGTGTAGTGAATGGAGATGGTTGGATTGACCACTCTTAGTCAACCTTAGGCTTTATAAAGCTGACTTAGGCTCTCCCACAGCAGGCACCAGCTTGACTATTGGTTATATAAATACATGCTCGATGTGCCTTATACCTTACAAAAGGGTTATGAGTTTATTCAAATACATTCCTGATGTGCCATGCACACAAAAGGGAGAGCATATAACAACAGCTCTCTTGCACTAATGCAATTACATGAGTTCAACATCAGAGCTCCCACATAAATTAAGGAGGAGGTACCCTTATCACCAACCTAACAGGTGGCAATGGCACCATCACTTAGATGAATGGTAACGTTTTGCCCTTTCTGTTGTCTAGCAGAACCAGCAGGGCCATGAGAATCCCTCTCCATTTACGTTTCTTTCATCTCTAAAACCATTACATTGTCAGAGAATGATCAGCGAACCTAATCCTAGTCCACAGTAGAATATTGAAGTGCGAAGAGCCTCAAACTCTCAGTGCTCACCAACCTCGCACCAAACAAGTGCATTAATAACAAAGTTAGAACTGTCCTTGTACAACAGAAAGTGCAGCAATTATACACCTCATAAGCTTCACAAAATGTGGGCTCAAGGTACGATGGACTGCCACAATTGTCAACCAAATTCTCATGAAATCTCTCAGTCAAGGGGCAGGAAAGCTAAAAGCAAGAAGATGCTGAACTGCTCCTTCTATTCCTCTTCCTCTTCTTGTGTGCCTTATAAGGGGGCGAGTGGATAATGGAAAAGGAAACTAATGGCCCTTGGTCAACCTCAAAAACATGAAAGCTTTAACATTTATTATTGAATCTAGAATCACAAATTCAAATCTAGGTTTTATTTGACAAATGTAGCTCTGCTGGCGTCTTGAATGGAGATGGTTGGATTGATGAACCTTAGTCAACTTCAGATGCCTTATGCTAGGGACACCCTAGAGGTGTGTCCATATATATGAGCTATGGGCTCATTTGGGGGGATCCCTCAAGATTGACTCCTTGGGATACAGGACCTAGAGCAGGCCTATGCCAAGTCTGGCTTAACACCTGGACCAATGGACTCCCATAACAAGGGTGGCTATAGACACGGCGCCATGCTTGGTTAACCTCATGGTCAGATGTTGATTCTTTATATTGGATCTACGGTTGATGATGCTCACCAATATGATCTTTCTAACGTGGTTTTGCAGGCATTGGCTTTAGAGTAGACCATGGATTACACCCAGGCTTGGGCAGCGGGCTTATCTACCCCTCGCCTTGGACGCCGCTGCCAATGCAATAACGTTCTATTTTAGCAGACTATCGACCAAATCACATGTCATTCTTCAAATGGACTCCCATCTCTACCACCAAAGCTTCACTCCACTCCATTTTGCCATTTGCATCATCAAGAGACTTTAGCTCCTTGATCTCTTTGATTTGAGACATCAAGACATAGTTTATTGTGTTATATGGACATCAGAATCTTACGCGGTCTCTTGCTTGTGTACCATCTTGGAATGGTCCTCTCCTTTGCAGAGTCTGCAAATCTAGATCTTCAACTTTCACCACATTCTTCTCCAGAGTCCTTATCATAAAAGCATCAAAGCTGAAAACTCACATGAGCAATGACAAGGTTTCTATCTAAGTACACCTTGTGTGGACTCTTCCCTTCGACCGCCAGCTATGATCTTGTGAAGGTATGCCTCCTCAATCCCTCTCGCAACCTATGTTCTTCAACATAGCAACAACTTTCCGATCGTAAAACTCCACCTTCACCTTATTTTTTATCAAAAGCATTAAGTTCGAGAGATTCTGGCAAACGTCAAGAACATAAAGCATATTGAAGGGTATCTTACCAACTCCTTTGGAGTTTCCACATGAAATGAAACTAAACCTCTATGTAGCCAACTAATTATGAAACATCAGAAAACCTCTATAATCCATCTACGCTTGACCCAAGTCCCAATAACAAGCTCATGATGCCGCTTTGAATTCTGTCAAAAGAGAAGCAATCATCCAACCTACTGCTGGATGAGCAAGAAACTCTCTCCTGAAGTACATAAACAGCTAGACCTAGCTCGATCTATATCACTCTCCCGCCTGGATTGGTACTTTGAACATAAGTCATGTACCAGCCACCTAACTACCATCCACATGTCCTACAGTGAGAACACCATGACCTGGCCTTGAAAAGACAAATGACCATCTTACCATCCCACTCATTGTGAGAAGTGCAGCAGTGCGGAGCAACAATGGAGAGAAAACAGCAAACACTCACTGGATGAGCAAGAAACTCTCTCCTGAAGTACATAAACAGCTAGATCTAGCTCGATCTATATCACTCTCCCGCCTAGATTGGTACTTTGAACATAAGTCATGTACCAGCCACCTAACTACCATCCACATGTCCTACAGTGAGAACACCATGACCTGGCCTTGAAAAGACAAATGACCATCTTACCATCCCACTCATTGTGAGAAGTGCAGCGGTGCTGAGCAACAATGGAGAGAAAACAGCAAACACTCACAGGAAAACTGGAAACAAGAGAGACTTGCACAAGGATCTCAGGAAAAACCTCCTCTAATGCGGGAGAAAAACCTCAACTGGTGAGATAAGAAACAAGGGAGGGAGGCCGGGGGGGGGACTACCAGGGCCGACCTGGTCTACAACAGACCGACCAGTAGGGTCGGCTGTTGTGGGCTGGTGTGAGGCCTAAAGGCCTGCCAAACAAGGCGCCAACCAGGTGCACACGTGCAGCCTGGTGGCAGCCCCTAGGCAGGCTGATGGCGCACCCTACACAGCTGTTTAGCAGGCCCTGCAGACCCCCGCACCCTGTGTGATAGATGGCAGCCCCTCCGTGACATGTGGCGGCCCCTCCACGTCCTCGAAACAGGGTCAAACAGCCCCGCACAGGTCCATGCATACGCAGGCCTCCATGATGAACCCCCTCTGCCTCTCTAGGGCGGGCAAACCCACAACAATGGCCCTGACACTCCCTCACATGGGCAGGCAGACCCACAACCAAGGCCCTCACTTAAAGAGACAGGAGATGAACTCTAACACCCCCTCTTAGCTCCTGGATCATGAATCATCCTAAGGGAGTTGGAACGATCGCCAAGCAGCTGATGTGCCAAGGGCTTGGTGAAGAGGTCCGCCTTGTTGTCCTCTATCTTGCAATATGTCAGCTGGATCACGTCATTGAGAACCTTCTCCCGGACATAGTCGTACTAAATCTTAATATACTTGGTATGGGCATGAAACACAAGGTTCCGGGCAAGAGCAAATTTAAACCATTCTTTTTAATACGAGATAATTCAGATGTGTCTTTAGTGACAATAAATAACAATACTGGGCTTTTACAAGTCTGGTAATTGGAATGAGCACAATCTAAATCCCTTAACGAGGATCCACAGGAGGGCAAGTCTGGTGCAGGCAGCCGCAGTAATTCCAGCTCCAATGGCGTATATTTAAGTTGTGCAGTTAAAAAGCTCGTAGTTGAAAGAAAATAAATACAGCTCGCAATTACGTGAAAGAGAAAATACTTCTAAAATATTTTCAAAAAGAAAACATATTTTATTATGAACAAAACAATAATATTGTGGACATATTTACAAAACTTCTCCAAAAGGAGAATATTCCACCCAATACAGAAAACTATCCTCATATAGGCTCAACAACCCTCACATGGATGTAGGGGTTGTTTATTTGCATGATCATAATGTTTCTCCTCAAAATGTTCCCACCCATTGAGGACGGGATAGACTACCCGTCAGAATCATAGTTAGTATCAATATCAGCTGTCCACCCGTCTAAGTCTAAGTCCTCATCCAACCACCTATATCGTTCCTAGGCTTGCTGGACGAGATTTCATGCTCTTCTCGATGTATTGCAAAGAGAGCATAAGCTCTTTATGCAATTCAAAAATCTCCTTTATGATGACATTGGGATCCCGCAACTGTCTGGCAGAGGTGACTTCATCCTCTAAGGCAACGAGTGACTAATCAAGCTCTAGTGTTGGCCTGAGGACTTATGACCATTAAACTAGAAAAGGATGCTGGCTGAGAGCAGGCGACTAACAGAACAGCACATTGGGGAATTGAATGAGCAACAAACTAGCTGTGCTTCGGTTTTATGGGAACCATGGGCAGCAGCCTGCATTTATGAAAAAAAGCCTACAAGCTCATAAGATATGAATAGCTTTTAGTGCCAAATAAGCAGCAATAGCTCAAATGTGCATGCAATTTGCTACAAGCACATCTCTCCCCTTAAAATTAGCTAGAAACAGCCTACAGCAAATCGAACCGAGGCCCAACACCCAGTTCAAATAGCAAACCAGCTTGTGCCAAAACAGTCAGCACTCCCTATAAAGCAGCTTGCCACAAGTAGCCTGCCTCCTGCATCGTATCCACCTACCCATACTCATATGCTATCCAAGGTCACTCTAGCCTTCTACACGTGCCTACACAAACCAGATTTGAATTAGCACTGTGTGGCTGATGGGCAAACATTTTACTTAATCTTCCCCTGCCAGAAGTAGTGGCTGTAAGAAACCTCCACCTCTGTTTTCTAACAAGCTCCCAGTATTCTTGGCATCTAACTTCAACTATGCTTGCTTTCCTCAAATCCAAGTGTCTCCGGAATAGCACTACCTTTCCTGGATTAGCATTACTTTCCTTGGAATAATTTATCCATGGAATCTAGATCTCATCCATGCCAGATCCAGTCTATACCCTGCGATATTCCTAACCAGTGGTTAGACTAAGCTTGTATTTGCAGAGCAGTACAGAGCCTAGCCCTTACGGGCACAGACCAATCAGTCCTTAGCTAGCAGCCATATGTAGACCCCTAGTCGGGTCTTAGGCAGGCCCAGCTTGGGCCCTATATAAGCCCCTTCTCTAGGCATTCCACCCTCCATGGCTGGCCAATCTTCCTGCCCACATGGCAGTCGTATATGCCGCTTCTATGCTGGCCAATCTTCCTGCCCGTATGGCAGCCATATAGCAGATCCTATGCTACCCAATGCTTAGCAACCATGTGGTAGTACCCTGTGGACACCAAATTGAATGGGCTGTATACAATGCCCATGTGGCAGTCCCGTAGCTAATCCCAAAATGGATAAAGGCATCAAGCCCCGTTGCTCTCCCCATTTGGGGGCTCATAACTGGGGAACTGACTGACATTCTTAAATGCAGAGAATCAACACAACAGCAGGAGTCCTTCCCAGTGCCCACCCATAGAAATGATTGAAGATCCCATCCCATTCACTGCTGCAATGACCTGTCCTTTCTCTATTGTAGGATATAATTTTGCATTGGAAACAGTGCATTGAAAAGTGGAAGGTGCACCACAGCAGAACCATATTGCTCGATTTTCTTTTCAGAAAACTCCAGAATAAGTGTGATTCTTTCATATCTTTGCAATAGTAGCCATTCGAGTTTTCCTCGTAATCAGACAATGTAAAAGCTTGTAGCTCTACCTATCGACACAAAGCTTAAAGGCCGAGTTAATTACATTCCTTCGTAGCAATCAATGATCCAATGACTACCAATCAAAATATACATAAACATACAGTTATTTTACAAGGCTAAATCACTTCTGACATAAAACTAGAAACTTCATAGAATTTGATGAAATCAAAATGAAACCAAAAATAGAAGTGCATCCAACAAATCTCTTATTTGAGAGGGAATGAAACATGCAAAGGAAATGAAAATGAAAACCCCAGTGATATTTGATTGAATTCTTGCAGTCAGTAGTAGTAGACCATTAGTTGCGGCATTTTCAAATTTGTAGTTGCAAATAAGCATCCAAACAAGCCAATGCACTAAAAATTATACTTAGGTAGTTGCTTCAATTCTTTTAGCAATGCAGTGGAATTTCAATTTGTATACATACTCGGAATGGTGGAATGCATGATTCCGCATCTTCCTCCCTTTGGGATCCTGAAAAAATATAGGTTAGGTTATCAGATTGAAATTTTGTGGAGCATTTCAACAAGAAATTAAAATTTTAAATGCAAAAACCATAAATACTCCAAAGAATTTGACATGAGAGGATAAAAAGTTTAACTTGTCTTAGAAGCCTATGTTCCACAATCTATCTTACAAGCCATTACAAGACCAGTACTTCAAAAATAGTGCGAGGCCACAAATACAAATAGAAATTGCTATTGAGAAAGAGTTGCAGAATTCAACATGTAATTAAAATCTAAAAATGCAAATACTAGAAAACTCCAGAGAGTTTGAAGTTCAATGTCTCTTAGAAGCGTATGCACCACAGTTGATCAATTGTACAACATTCTACTTAATGTAAAGGACATCACAAAACCTGTATTTCATAATTAGTATTAGGCCACGAACAGAAATTTTGCTATTGAGAATTAGAATTGCAACACAAAATGAAGTTAAATATATGAGGTTTTGCAGAAAAAGAAGAAACTGACAACACCTTAATTGGAAGGGAATCTTTCACAACAGCACCCTCACACAAAGCCCACAAATGGGCAGGCAAATGGTATGATTTTGATCTTTGAGATCAATGTCCTAAAGATAGAGACATCATTAAAAGGCTGTCGTACACAATTGAGTTTTGTATTAAGGCAGGTGGCACCTCCCATTACAATGCTTTTTAAAAATCATTAAGCAAAAAAAAGGCCTTGCTTCAGGAGCAAGGGACTTCCAAAATGCCCCTCTTTGAAGGCTCAGAAAGACCAAAACGCATTTCTGGGCTGAATTCAGGGCAGATCAGTACAATGTGGTCATTGCCCGTGACATGCTTATTAGATCCACAAAGGCCCAAAAAGAATAAAGCAGCACAGCCTTACAGGAGATCACTTCTGCTGAGCTTGAGCACATGAGCTAACCGGCCTGGAGCTTGGACAGGTCATATATCTAGATGAATCCAAGAACATGCCCAAACTCATCCTCTAATAACACAACATAGTGCAGTTTCAATCTCAGCCTTGGACAGGTCACCCACTGTAACACAGCAATAAGCTGGTAGAAAGACTAGGCCCAAACAATTTTTGCCACCAGTGCAAATACTAGCTACAGGGCCGATCCTTCCTCAAAGAGGAAGCCAATTAACAAGTCCACCAGCCTACAGCAAATGAAAGGCTGAAACTCCAGCAGCCCTGTATGCAGACGCCTTTTGGGTCAAAAATGACACTTCCAAGAAAAAGTTGTCTCCTAGATACTATGGTCCATTGCAGTTAGTGAGCCCATAAATGAAGTCACATATCGACTAGAGCTACCAGAAACTTGGAAGATTCACAATGCTTTTCACGTGAGTCTTTTAAGGAAGTACCAAGAACCAAAACCCACAAAACCAGTTTAAGATGAGCCACCAAAAGTGGAAGAAATGGAGGAGATCCTCCAACCAAAACAGATTGTATATCACAAGGGACCCAAAGATAAGGTCAAGAACTATTTCGCACTCCATGCCAAATGGGTTAAATGACGAGTTCTTTTCGGAGTATCCTCAAGTTTTACAATTGTATCAAGAAGCTTTCCAGTTGAGGGAAACTGATTAGAAGCAAAGGGAATGTCACAAATTGGTGCTTCTCGCAAGAAATAAAGAGGAATCTTTATTAGATTGACTTCTGCCAAAGAAAGTTGATTTTCGTTAAAACTTTGCTTTGCATGGGTGAAAAAGAACTACGGGGACGCCCACAAAAGACTAGGATTAGTCCAAGAACTAAAATGCATGCATTTGGCTAACCTCTAATGGTATTGTTTGTGCAAGGTCCAGGACTTTGGAGAGTGCTAAATACCCCCACTTTTTAGGGGGAAAAGCACAAGACAAGTGGCGCCCCAATTAAAAGAAGGACCCACTTGAGCTAAAAGCATTAAAAGCGCCCCACTCTATGGAGCAAAGCGCATGCTTTTAGGGGAAGTCCAAGATTTTGG
Source organism: Dipteris shenzhenensis (assembly GCF_047967505.1). Lineage (NCBI taxonomy): Eukaryota > Viridiplantae > Streptophyta > Polypodiopsida > Gleicheniales > Dipteridaceae > Dipteris > Dipteris shenzhenensis. The sequence goes on from NC_141612.1 coordinate 39,393,926, forward strand.
AGAAAGCTCGACTTTCTAGAGAAAAGCATGCCCATCTATTGGAAAGTGCATGCTTTCTAGCTGGCTCATCTAGTCTATAAATAAGGGCCTCTAGGCTCCCAGTTGTATTGAGAATTGTACTCAGCCTCATGCAACCTCTGTGAGCCAGTTGTACAAAGTTATTCTAAGGAAATAAAGTCCTTCGGGGGGTCCCAGCACGTATTTTTGGGCCCTAGTGCTGTGTTTTTCTCTCTCTTTCCCTGCTCTTCCACCCCTTCATCCATTGTGATTTCAGTTCCAGCACTTCCTTGAAGCTCCTTGAGCTGTCCCGAAGTTCTCCAATCCCCAAACGTGGCGGATATTGAAGTGGGATTTGCTCCTTGGTGCTGCGAATTGTTCCTGGTTACTGCGATTTGGTTTTCAGCCACCTGTTCTTGAGGATTTGAGGTGCTAATTAGCTAGAGGGGCTCTGGTTTGCTTATGGCGAGCTGCGTTCGAGGTTTACCAAAGGTTTCAGGCCTGCTCTACAGGTCTGGACTCTGCCCTGTCGCCCCTTGCAAATGACATTGCATTCAAAATGTGTTTTAATGACAAGCCAACTTCCACCAAAAATCATCCACCTCTAAAAATGCTATAATCTTTTAAAGCACCCACAAGTAAAAGAACTAGTTTTTCTCACTGAAAGAAGTGTTCTTAATTACTCAAACGAAAGGTTTTTTTCTAACCCAATGGAATTATAAACTTCAGCTGACACATTAGTGCATCCCTTGGAAAAACATCCTTCCGTAATGTGCTTGACACCAGCATCTCCTGCAATGTTAACTATGGGCTATAGAGCACCTTGATTCTTATAAAGGCGCAGAATACTTAAAAGTGCCATAAGGGACTAAAGTTTGATTTGTTTTTGTGGAAAATTAGGGTTTTCCTCTCTCTAAGTCATGAAAACAAGAGGACAAATTCCTACGTTTGACAATTAATATTTCCTGAGCACTAATTCAGATTCCAGAAGTTTTTAAATGAAATTGGACAAATGAACTGTATCAGTCTTTTTCCATCGAGTGTGTTCGAGGTGCTCTACAGATAGAAAAGGCTTCCAACTTCATCTTTCTCTAATTCATCCTCTTAGCAGATAGAACACGGAAAGTTATTGCACAGCGCCCACTGCCCAGCTTTGCATATCAGGAAGGCACAGAAAAATCTACAAAGGTCAGCCCCAGCATATCATCACAACTCATTTTTAGGTGGGCAAGCAAAAGAAGGAACCAAAGTCATTTCTTAAATGGTGACTCATCTTGAGTGGCAACTGGCCAACTCAAGAAGAGCATGCTCATGCTCAACAGGGTGGTGAAAGGATATGAAGACCACATGAGAATAGCGGAATTCCCTCCCATCTATTGCCCATGTTAAAAATAAGACAACACAGGCAAAACCTAACATGTTATGGGTGAGTTTTGACCATCATACCATTCAAACAATAATATAATTTCTTCCAAGGGCTCATCAAAATCGATGGGAATACCTTGTTCAGGCAAGGAGTTGCCTGTCCTAAACATGTGATCCTAATCCAAAAATATGATAAACTTTAATCTTCTAAGCATAACTCCCAGCATGATCACCTCCTCAATCACACAACTGTTCTGTTTACGGCTTTTATAACTGTGCCTTGCTTCTCATTATGAAGTACAAGCCACATAATTCAGATTAACATTTAATAATGTTAACGTGTTTCTCAACAAGTAATCTCCACAGCTACAGTGCTACTTTGGTACCACTAAAGTTTCAAAAAAATGAATGAACAAACTGGCCGCAAGTTTGACAGCAGTATCCAGTGTGATCTAACTCCACATATGAAGCCAAAATTGTGGAAGGCCTGCGTTGGTCTAAAAGCAACATCTGGAGATTTCAGTTGATACAGGTCTGCCCTGCTGCCCCTTCCAAATGACATTACATTCAAAATGTATTTTAATGACAAGCGAACTTCCACCAAAATCATCTACATCTAAAAATGCCATGATCTTTTAAAGCACCCACAAGTAAAAGAACTAGTTTGCCTTGCTGAAAGAATTGTTCTTAGTTGCTCAAATGAAAGGTTTTTTTCTTATCCAATGGAATTATAACCTTCAGCTGACGCATTAGTGCATCCTTTGGAAAAACATCCTTCGACAATGTGCTTGACAACAGCATCTCCCGCAATATTAATTAGGGGCTGTATTCATTCTTACAAAGGCGCATAATACTTTAAAGTGCCATAAGGGACTAAAGTTTTGATTTTTTTGGGGTTTTCTTCTCTCAACGTCATGAAAACAAGAGGACAAATTCCTCACTGCTGTTTTGAAAGCACTAATTCAGATTCCTGAGTTTTTAAATGATGCACTGTATCGTAGTCTTTTTTTAAACCTGTTCAGGTCATTTCTTTGGAAAAGAAATTAATTCACCTTCGGTCATAAATATTTTGGTTGTACCCCTCTAACATTATAAAATAGCATCCGTAATAATCGTTAGTGGAGCACAGAGTTTTTTTGCTTCCTAAGCTTTTCTTGCGCTATTCAGTCCTGCCTTCTTCATCCCTCCTGGTCTATTCTATAATTGCATGATATCTTGAGAGTTATTTCCCGAAATAGTTGTCATCATTGAGCTGGTGGCATGGATTTACTAGTATCGAGTTAGAATCCTGCCACAAAGTTTTTATGATTGCGAATAGCTTGTTTGTGCCGCCCCTCCACATAAAACAAGAAAAAAAACGCTATATCTCAAAGGATCGCCAAAAAGGAGGAGAAAGGAAACAAAGACCTGACTAAAGAAAGATAACAACTAAGAGCAGAACTGAAAACCCAAAATGATGCGTCCAGATGTGAAGAAAGCCTTACAAGAAATCTGCCCAGATAAAAAACGTACAGACCCAACAGTGGAGAAGCTGAAGAGAACTTACAGGGCCATGCACCCGAACCATTACTGCAGTGGAGCGAGCTGCATCCATGGCGTCTCGGGGCACCATGACGGCGGGGGACCTGGAGCTAGGAAGAGTTGTAGAAGCAGGAGGGGGGGTGTCAGGAAACCATGGCAAGAGGGAAGGCTATGGTGGAAGTCGTTGTGGATTTGGGAAGGCCAAGGGGTTTCAAACAGCAAAATCAAACAACAAAATCAAGTGCAGAAGCAAATCATTATCAGAAGTTTGACTCGCTACAGAAGCAACGACGGCGATCTGTTTGGGCGGCATACAAAGCTTTGCAGCCCACGTGGCACCCCATCCACCAGCCACGTGGACCCTTCTGCCCACGTCATCAGCTCGCCTGGTCACGCGCACGCTGTGCATTTGCGTGCCTCCTTAGGGTTGTGCTTCCAACGGTGGTGGCGAAGGTAGGCACAGACCCCTCGCGCACGAGGACTAGTTCGCAAAGTCTATTGCAGTCGTCGTGACAGCTAGAGATGAGAGGACAGCAAGCACAATCTCCACTGGGCTTCAAGCACTCGGTGGCAAAACACGTCCCATCATGTGAACCTAACGGATGCGCTCACCCGCACCCACATGTGAGCATCTGGGTTTGGCGGAAACAAGACTAAAGTATGTTCAGGTGAGTTAAGCAAGCACTCGTGACGACCAACCTCGCCTTGTGAAAGTTGCCGTGCCTTATGAGGCCCATGTTTCATAAGGGGGATGGAGCTATTTGATAACCACTGATGTGCCGTATGAAGCGAGAGATGCCACACCAATGAAAAAGCCCACTGGTGAATGGGGACCCCCCTCTTTCCTATCTAGTATGCCTAGTCATCACTGATGGGAATCCCTTATTCTTCAGCAGCTTCTTCATCTCGCTTATCTCCAGGCTCCCAAATCAAATCTTCTTCTTTTGGCCATGGTAGGGTCCATCCCATCTTTTTTGAACGACCGTTTTTTCCAAAGCGGGGTTGTTGCTAGGGAGACATCTTTGAAAGCAACTTGCCCATCCGCACTTTTTTGAGTCACCCAGCTTTTATGGGGGCAACAAGCTGTCTGAACACTCCCACCCTTTCAAAGATCTTTTGGGTCTTTATCCACATATGGGTATATGCAAAAATACGATGATGACCATTCTAACAACACCAAAGTCATTGATGCATTATTGCAAAATAATGTATAAGATGGGCTTTAATATTCCCTTGATCTTTTTTCCTTTTTTTTGAACGAGCCGATAGGGTGGTCAGCCCTAGCAAAAATTGACCTTATACAAAAATTGGCCTTAAAGGGCAGAATGTCTTAGCCTATGCTACACGCAGCGACCTCCTAATCACCCCACCAAAGGTTTACCTCAATGGAACACAAGGCGTGACTCATTACCGAGCAGGAAGTATCCAAAATGTGGTTCATAGGGGGAGAAGGGAGAAGAGAGAGAGAAGGGGAAATGGGAGAGTAGAGGGAGAGGGAGAGGGAGAGGGAGAGGGAGAGGGGAAGGGAAGAATGAAGTGGCAAACACAAAGGCACTACAAGGGAAACAAGAGAACACCCAAAGCCACTCTTGGAGAGGAGGGAGCTTGTATTCTAAACTTGTGCATACAACAATGAAGACCAAAGTCAACCATTTGGCCTTCTATACAAGTCACCTTTTGTAGGGACTTTTCCTTATACCACTCTCTCTCGTCTCTCTTTTGTTACAACCACTTGGGCCCATATGGCGCCAAGGCATTCTCTCAACCTCTTGTTTTTAAATGGCTCTTGTATTATCCATATATGGGATCCAAATGGCTCTTGTGTTATCCTTGCCAATTTGGATGATCCTAGCGCCTACCTCTGTCCTAAGCCATTTGAGGCTCAAAACCCGTAGGACTAGATCGATGTTGAGCCATTTGCCCCATAGGACCAAATATGTCACCGTGCTCCATGGTTGTGGTGGTTGTCAACATGCCCCCCTTCTTGTTAGTGTGCCGCCCTCGGATCAACCACGATGGAGGTGGTGAGTGGAGAGGATTGTCTGGAGGACTGCGTAGGGGTTCATTTGGTGGGGGATGATTCATGTGAAATAAGAGCGAAACTTCTAGAAGTAGGTGGCATGCATGTCCTCGACGGTGCGAATGTGATGGCCATGGAGGTTGTGGACCCGGAGACCCGGAGGTAGAGGCGTAAGTCTTGGAATTGGGAGGGACCGGTGTCAAGGTTGAAGACAATCTGGTTGGTCATATTATGTAGTCTGTCGTCAATGGACCGACTGTGGGCGGGAAGATCGCGGAGCAACAAAAGGATGAGGCGGTTGAAGTGGACCGCTACAACCACTGCAAGGTCAGGAACAGAGCCGTAGGTATCATTGAATGACTAGAGCCGAAAGCAAAGTCCCTCCTCAGTCATTTCCTTGGGAAAGTTGTATTTCGAGAAGTTGTAGAGAATATTAGGATTATGTTGTTAGAGCTCTCGAAAGTGGGCCCAGGTCCATCGTCTTTCCATGGGCATGCAAAGGGGATGGATCCGTTGCTCGAGGTGTGCGTTGTGATAGTAGTACCAAAATTGCTCCTTTTTCGAAAAGGGATGCGCCAATGGGATTGAAGGTCGGCATTCGAGTCGGTGAGGGGAACATGTGCATCAAGGGCTAAGTGGTAACCACCACCTGTGCGCTTCGGGTGGGTTTTTGCCTCTAGTCGATGAAGGACTGGGTAATAAACTGAGTGAGGGGGTGAACTTCCATTATTTCATATAGAGCCTTCCAATGATGCATTAGGGTGCAATCCTCGAAGGATTGCAGGTCAAGGGCCAGGTCGGGGGCCGCCAGTGGATATCTTTGAGCGGGGAGGAAGGGGGTGCTGGAGGGACATCATCCCACATAGGCTCCTCCTCTGCATTCCCTGTGGGCGTAGGGTCGATGGGCATATGTACAAGATGGGCCGACTACAATAATGTGTTGAGAGCCTCATATGGGAGGCCCACAGGAGCGTTGGAGGAGATGGACGTGCTGTGTGGTGCTAGTGTTGGAGGTGTTAGAGGAGTACTTGGGGAGGTTGGTGTGGGGAAGGGGAGGCAGGACGAGATTGGCGAGTTGTTGGGGGGGTTGGGCGAGATTTATAGGGGGTGGCTACGGTATTTCTACGGGGGTGGTAGAGTTAAAGACAACGATTGCTTCCCGCCCTTGCTCCTCGGTAACATCTTCGGGGTAGGCTTCGGGGTAGGCTACATGAATTGTGTCAAAATTGTTGACCAAGGACTCGAGTGAGTCCCGAAGAGCTTGTAGCACCTGATTGTACAAAATGATGATGTCGAGGGATGGTAGGCTATGGAGTGATATGCAACTAGGTGTCCTTGCATTTGGACAGCGGAAGCCCGACCATAGGTCTGCATCCAGTTCATGTCGTCTTGGAGGCTATTGGGAGTGTAGACCCGTGGGCTAAGTTGTCGGGCTTGGCTAGTTGCATCACTTCATCGTCCTGTGGATAATTGGTGGACTCAGTGATTATGTGACACCACGCTTGGAAGTTGAGAAGGATGGGGTGAGGAAATCTCTCTCTCTCTCTCTGCCCGGGCAATCAGATTATTGAGAAACTCTCTCTCTCTCTCGCCCTGGGCAATCAGACTATTGAGAAAGCTACAAAGAAAGAAATTATCTGCAAAGTAAAGCTTCCTCTCCCGGTCTCTTCCATCAGGCTGCTAGTGCTTTGTGGCAAGGGGAGGGTGAAAAACCATAGAGAAAGCTTCGAGGGGGCGAAAATGCTCTGCAAAGGGAAGGAGATGGCAAAACAGAAAGAGCTAGAGAAGGACAAAAGGGAAAGAAGATGAGAAGGGGGGGAAACAGGCAAGTAGAAAATGGGAGGAAATAGATGGGAGGGGTGAAAAGGCAGGGTTCTCGAGCACAAGTCAAAGAAGGGTATTATGAAGCGCGACGAGGCCAAGTTGGGTGGGGGAGACGAAGGCGGGTGTATCGAGGGGAGGGGAGGCCTTGGGCAAGGTTCAGTTGTGACCAGACGCCATAACCAGTAAGCTCTGAGCTCTCTCTCATAAACAAGATGACCCAAAAACCAAAGTGAGACACCATAACCAATAAGCTCTGAGCTCTCTCTCATAAACAAGATGACCCAAAAACCAAAGTGCTTCAGTTGAGCATTTCCCTCCTCCCTCACCCAAGGGCTCCTTCACATTGCTCTCTCTCTCTCTCTCTCTCTCTCTCTCTCTCTCTCTCTCTCTCTCTCTCTCTCTCTCTCTCTCTCTCTCTCTCTCTCTCTCTCTCTTCGACCCTTGCTTGATACTCCTCATTTGTGACCGTAACTTCCAACTCTTCAACCCTTACTCGATACTCCTCTACTCTATTGAGGGTGGTTTGCCCGGTAGCTTGTGCGGCAACCATGCAGGTGTGGCTATCGCGTGCATTGAGTTGTGCTTGGAGGAGGGAGTAGGACAGTTGGGAAGCTTGCTCTTGCCTCCGTTGCAAAATTGTTTGCACAATTTGAGGGAGCTGGGCCATTGCATCCAGGAACAACTGGAGCTCCATGTGGTCCGTTTATGAGAGTTGTTGGCTTGACATGGTCCTATAACCTCCAAGGGTTTGGTATTGTAGTGCACTGCAAAACTGTAGGGCTTCTGTGAGCCTGGACCAGGGAGAAGAGGAAGAGCCTATGATGAATGAGGTGGGCTCTTAAGATTGTATGGGGGTAGGGGCTATTGTCTGCGGTGTAGAGGGGATGGGAGGAATGCTTACTGCTGCAGGGTAGAGACCAATATTTACATTCTCATCTTCGTGAAACTCCTCCACATAAATGGGGTCCATGTGTTTCCTAGATGATTTCGAGAGGTGGTTGCAGCTGCTATTGGATGTGCTTGGGAGGCATGTTGGGTTGAGATCTCCTCTTCGGTTTGGAGATCCTCTGTCGAGATTGACAAAATATGAAGAGGGGAGAGGAGAAGAGTGGAGATGAGGAGAGAGGGCACAGCTAGAGAGCACACCACAAATGACTAACTGTACACTAGAATTAGTTGAAAAAATAGAATATATACAAACCCTTTTAGGGTTAGGGTTAGGGGATCTAACCCTTTCCTTTATAGCACTCTATAAGGTTAGTGCTATGCACATATGATCACGTGATGATGCTATGCACACATGATCACATGATGTTGAGCGTGAACTCTCAACACCTTCCCTCAAGATCAACATCATGAAGTAGGCCTTCCCTCAAGATGATGATTCTGGGGAATCGAAGAAGGACTGAGCATTACATTCCATCACACCCCTTTAATGGGAATGTCCTTCCTCTGCATCAAACCAAGAGCTAGTCGATGTTTCTCGAATAGCTCTTTACCGAGTGGTTTGGTAAAGATGTCTGCAACATTCTCTTTGCTATCACAATGCTGCAGTGTGATGTCACCAAGTAACACTCTTTCTCTGATGAAGTGCTCTCTGACATCAATGTGCTTTGTCCTGGAGTGATATATTGGATTTTTGGCCAATGCTTGAGCCGATTGATTATCACAGTATATTGTTGTTGGCTTTGACTCATCAAAGTAATCTGTTTCTGACAATATCTTCTGAGCCATATAGCCTCACATGCACCTGTAGTGAGTGCTCTATATTCTGCTTCAGTCGAAGACAAAGAAACAGTTGGTTGTTTGTTTGACAACCATGATATAGCACCTTGACCAAGGAAAAATGCATATCCCTGTGTCGATCTCCTGGTCTCATGATCTCCAGCATAGTCACTGTCACAGTATCCATGCAACCGTGGATGACTTCCTCTGTATTCTATCCCAAACTGTCTTGTACCTCTGATGTATCTTAGGACTCTTTTGGCTGCATTCTAGTGAGACTGTTTTGGATTTGCCATAAACTGTGCTAGTGAGCTTACTGCATAACAAATATCTGGCCGTGTGATTGTCAGATATATAAGAGATCCAATGAGTTGCCTGTAGTATCTGTCATTGACTGTAGGCTTTTCTGAATCTTTAGTAAGTTTCAAACTCTGTTCCATGGGAGTGGCTGCAATCTTGCAATCTGCCATATGAAACTTCTTCAGGAGACTGTCAACATACTTGAGCTGACTCATAAATGTGCTATCTGAATCTCTCCAGAACTCAATTCCAAGACAATAGTGCGTAAGTCCAAGATCTTTCATGTCGAACTCTGCAGATAAGTCTTGTTTTAATTTTCTGATGAAGCTATCCTTGCTTCCTATCACAATCAGATCATCTACGTACAAAAGTGCAATAGTAATATCTTCCCCTTGAACTTTGTAGTAGAGAGTATGATCTGCATTGGACTTCAAGTATCCTAGATCAGCAAAATACTTGTCAATTCTGCTGTACCAACTTCTAGGTGCTTGCTTTAAGCCATAGAGACTTTTCTTGAGATGGCAAACCTTGTTCTCCTTTCCTGGTTCAACATAACCGGCTGGTTGTTGCATGTAGACTTCCTCGTCTAGATAACCATTGAGAAATGCATTCTTGACATCGAGCTGATACACATTCCATTTACTAAGTGTCGCTAGTGATATCAAGAACCATATGGAATCCATCTTTGCTACTGGAGCATAAGTCTCATCATAATCTTGGCCATATTGTTGTGCAAATCCTTTTGCAACTAATCTGGCTTTGTATCTCTGAATACTGCCATCTGGATTGTACTTCACTTTGTATACCCATTTGTTGGCTATGGCCTTCTTTCTTGGTGGAAGGTCGCATAATTCCCAAGTGTTATTTTTATACAAAGCGTCCATTTCTTCATTCATAGCAGTTTGCCATTCTGGCTTATCTACTGCATCTTCGAAGTACACTGGCTCTTCTGTAGCCATGATGGTAGTCATAAGAGCATAGTTGGTGGTTTCCACCTGAATTGCTTTGCCTTTTTGAGCATATGTCAATCTGGCTGGTGGTCTGCTTTCCCTAGTAGACCGTCTGAGCTGCTGTGGCGCTGCTTGGGGTGTTGCTGGCAATTCTTGCTCTTCTTCATCAACCTGTTCTGTAGATGACTGTGAAGTCGATGCTTCTATCTCCTGTGTAGGTGAGGTTTTCCATTCCGATTCCTCATCAAAGATTACATCTCTGGAGATAATGACTTTGCGGTTGATGGGATCATACAATTTGTATGCTTTGCTTTCTTCACTGTAGCCAACCATGATGCATTTGCGTGACTTCGCATCCAATTTCCTGCGATGATCATCATGTATGTGGGCATATGCTATGCAATTAAATATGCGGAGATGCCCAATGCGTGGCTTGTGTCCAGTGAATGCTTCATAAGGAGTCATACCTTGTGTCGGTTCGGTAGGAAGCCGATTAAGCAAATAGTTAGCTGTAGCTATTGCTTCTGCCCAATAGTGATTCGGAAGATGCTTTTCACTAAGCATTGCTCTAGCACTGTCTGCTAAAGTCTCGCATTCTTCCTTTCAGCTCTTGCATTCTGCTGAGGAGTATCTGCACATGTGAATTGTCTTCGAATGCCGTGATTTTTGAAAAGTTCATGAATGCTGAAGACATGTATTCACCTCCTCTGTCTAATCTCATGACCTTGATCTTTCTGCCTGTCTGGTTTTCTACCATGGCAATCTGGCAAACACTTCAGATTTCTCTTTCAGAAAGTAGACCCAACAATATCTGCTGTAGTCATCGATGAAGGTCAAGTAATAAAGTGAACCATTGATGCTGCGGGTCTGGGCATAACCCCATACATATGTATGAATGAAATCAAGAATACCTCGTGCACAAGAGGTACTTCTGACAAAGTTGGTTCGCTTTTGTTTGCCGAAGCAGCATGCTTCACAAACCTTTCCAAGAAACTGTAGCTTCGGAATCCCAATTGCCATATTTTGATTCCTAAGATCTAACAAGTATTTGAAGTTGACATGACCATATCTCTTGTGCCATTTTGCAGATAGTGGCATCTGTTGCATTTGAGCTGACATGGCATGCTTATCTGGTACTGTAGCTAGCATCATGTATAAGCATCCTTCCTTGACACCTTTTGCTACTAGCTGACCTCTTTTGGATTTGTCTCTGATAGTGCATTCATCACCGTCGAAGATGACTTTGTAGTTGTGTTCCGTCATTTGACCTACTGACAAAAGGTTCTTGCTGAGCTTCGGAACATAGAGCACATCTTTGACTAATCCTTTTGTACCAGTGAAATTGTTCATAGGGATAACACCTGTCCCTTGAACCGGATTCGGTGTATTGTCTACTGTGTAGATGACATTCTTTTGACCTTCTAATGGCTTCATTTCTGTGAACCATTCCTGATGATTTGTCATATGAGATGATGCACCGCTGTCGATGTACCAAGGATCCTGTTCCACTTGGTCGACTTGATAGCTGAAATCCTCTTTGGGATTGAAATCAGTGTCTAGGTGCATTGTATCAGTCTGATGCAATTCCTCACTTGCAAGAAACATATTTCCATGTTCATTTGCAAAATGACTGTGACTAGAATGTCCACCACGATGATTTCCTCTTCCTCGGGAATTCCCTCGAGTACTGCTGGATTATTGACCGCCTTGGTCATACTGCTTCTTGTGGCAATCTCTTTCATAGTGTCCAAACTTGTGACAGTAGTTGCATTGAATGTTTGACACATTGGTGGATGCATTCCCTCGTCCTTGAAATCTTCCTCAATTGGAATGATTTCCTCTTTGCTGATTTTGATGTTGCTGAGGATGATGCTGATGTTGATGCTGACTTTGATTTTGTTGATGATGACCACTTTTCTGATATGATCTACCTCTGTTTCTACCTTTGCCTGTGCTTCTGTCTGAAGCTATGAATGCCTGATCATTAGAATGACCTTTACGTGCTTGAATGGCCTGAGTCCTGAGTTCTTCACCAAGTAGAACTGATTGAAGTTCTTCTAGTGTTGGAATTTGCCGTTGGATGGCAATACTCTGAACCAGATTCTCATATCCTTCTCCTAGTCCATTCAGGATTACTTGAACCATTTCTGCGGGATTCATAGTCTCTCCTGCTGCTGTAAGTTGATTGTTGTAGTCTTTGATGCGGAGTACATAAGCATGACCGGTTTCACTGCTGTTGCGGAAACTCTGGTTGATCTGGTTTCTCAGGGTGATAATCCTGGATGTGTTCTTGGACTCGTAGAGAGCTGCGAACATATCCCATGCTTCTTTTGATGTCTTAACTATGTTGAGCTGTCCTAGCATGACATCTTGCACATTCTGCTTGATCAAGTGATAGGCATACTTGTCTTTCTTATCCCATTCTGCTTGAGCTCGGGCAATGGCAGGATCTGCTACTGGTGCGGAAACTGTTTGTGTAGATGTAGATCCCGATGTAGATCCCGTTGCTGGTGCTATGACAACAGATGGAGTAGAGCTACTGGTGGCTGGATCGGCCAATGGTCTAGGTATAGATCCATCAACATACTCCCATTTGTCCTGAAGCACAAGAATGGTCTCCATTCGGTATTTCCATGTACCGTAGTTGGAGTTTTCTAACTTAGCAGATGCCTCCAGATTGAGGTTGCTAGTCGACATGGTGCAAACAATGTACTCAAAAAGTGTCCTGGAAAACTCTGTATGAATCAACTGCAAATACACTGAAGATGCCAATTGAAATCTCTGTACCGTTGGTGAAGATAGAACTGCAGTATATAAAATCTGATTTGTGTTACAAGGCTTGTGGCAATGATGCCGGGAATAGCCAAGAGGCTTTACAAGGCTAAAAATGATGTGCACGATGCCGTGAGATAGCCAAATAGGCTTTACAATGGTGGCATGTGTGTGTGAAATCAAGTGCTATCTGCCCACTGAACCAATCTGCAATGCCTCTGAACTTTGAAGTCTGCTCACTAAATTGATGAACGTAAGGTTTCAGGTAATGTAATGATGTGAAATCGGATGTGAGCGTATGGACTGACTCCGAGTAGGTACTAGTCGGGAATTTCGGGCATGGCTTAGATTGGCAACTTGGGGAATTCAAAGCATCCCCTCTATGGCGATCTAGTCTACTCTGATCTAGATCTAAACCAACCGTCGATCGATGAAAGAGCAGCAAATAATTCCTTTTCTTTTGTTCTTTTTAAGTGCTGGGTCAGATGCGTCGATGTAGAGGCAAATGTGCGTGAAGGAAGTGGTTTTGTCGGCGAGGCTCAAATGTGAGTGTAACTTGCACCGAAATGTGCGCGTGATGTAACGAGCATGTAGAGCACGAAAAACGAGCGACTTTCCTTTTTGGAGCACCCTCAAATTCTTCCTGGATCAAATGGCAGGAGTGTGCACATGCAGTGTGTGAACAGTGTGCCTGGCAAGGGACTGTGCCTGCAGGGGACAGTGTTGAGGTGGCACTGTGTGGGGGTTAAAGGTCACTGTGCCTTAACCCCAGTTATGTACAATACTCAAACACATATATAAATGAATGTAAAAGAAGATTAGGGTGGTTCTGCACCCACCAAAACTTGTGTGGCTCTCTGTCTCTCTCTCTCGCTCTCTCTCCCTCTTCCGTTCTTGCTTCCGTTGAGAGCACTCTCAACTGGTATCAGAGCCCGGGTGATCTAGCTGAGCGTGCGTGAATGCTTGAAGCTCAGCAGCTCTGTGGGAAGAAGGAGAAGCTTTGTGGGAAGCTTTGTGGGTGACTTTACTTGCATCCGAGTGTGCAGAGACCTTGGAGGAACCTTTGGAAAAGTCACTTTGGCTTTGCGAAGTGGTTTTGAGAGCCTGTTAAGAGCTTTCAAAGAAAAAGTCGTTTTTTGAGCTTTTCCCTATTCCGTTCGCTCGATGACAGAGACTCCGTATTGACTTGTAGAGGCAACTATTGCTTGCTTTTGGTGTCCACATTACTTCAGGAGCTTGGAAACACCTTCATTCTTGAATCCGGGATCATTTCATTGGATTTCTGACTCACTCTGTCAATTCCTGCGTTTTTTGCCCGGGTGTTGGAACTCAAGTTTGGAGCAACCATTTGCAGATCTGTCAGTTCCAGTGGACTCAGGAGGTCCTAAAATCATCAACAAGTCCAAGTCTAGGTGAGTTTGTACGGTAGGCATATCACCCACATGCACCAGCAGCTCACAAGTCCTTGGTATTCCAATGCACTCGCTCACATTCATGGTCAGCATTAGGTGAATATGGCAATATATTTTTTGTGTTCATTTCCTTCACGATTTGCATCGTCGCATGCTAACAGCATGAGTCTATGCATCACCTAGTCCGTCCACCCTGTTTTCCCTTCGGGCAACACCCTCAGCATCAATAGTCCTCCTTCCTTTGTCCCCTTACCCCTCTCAGCAATTCTGACATCTGCCAACCCGATGACCCATCGACTTATAGTTATCCACCTGGATCGTCGCCTTACAGCTATCCTGACAGATCGCCACCTTCATCCCAACCCGATGGATTGTTGCCTTCATGTTGACCCGTCGCCTTCATCCCAGCCCATCGACTCGTCACCTTTATCCCAACTCGCTGACCTGTTGCCTTCATCCCAACCCACCGACCCGTCGCCTTCCTCCCAACTCGTTGACTTGTCGCCTTCCTCCCATCCCACTGACCCGTCACCTTCCCTCCATCTCGCTAACCCATTGCCTTATGCTATCCCCCCAGTTGTTGGGATACCAAAAACTACAAAAAGGCCCCTATCCCCCCTGATCGTCGCCTTAGTAAAAACATCAAGACTCTACCATAATTCTACCAGATTTCCCACAGCCCCTTGCCTCTTCCATACTACCTTCCAGCAATCATTTGGATGTCCTCAACCTCATCCTCCTCCACCAACTCATTTATCACCCACTTACCTTCCTTCTTCCCCATGGATCCTGACAACGAGTTCTTCGAATTCAAACAGGACTTCGGCCTCCACCCACCAAATCCACTTTCCACTGGCCCTTTTGAATCCCAAAGCAAACCCTCTGGGACTATTAGAATGCCATCAGACATCTCTGTTGAGAGTTCATGCTCAACATCATGTGATCATGTGTGCATAGCATCATCACGTGATCATATGTGCATAGCACTAACCTTATAGAGTGCTATAAAGGAAAGGGTTAGATCCCCTAACCCTAAAAGGGTTTGTATATATTCTATTTTTTCAACTAATTCTAGTGTACAGTTAGTCATTTGTGGTGTGCTCTCTAGCTGTGCCCTCTCTCCTCATCTCCACTCTTCTCCTCTCCCCTCTTCATATTTTGTCATGGTATCAGAGCTCCCTTGTCTTCCGCTGAGACATTGAGATTCTTGAGAGTGTGAGAGAGATTGAGAGATTGAGAGGTTTCTATCTTTCATCCCGTTGATGAAAGATTTCCATTCATGTGAAGAAAATTTCTGTCCGCAGTTTCGATTTGATTTGAGAGCTTCTTGAGGTGTGAGAGAAAGTATCTTCTTCTTCAATCTTTGAGTGTTTTCTTTGGAGAGATTCAGTGAAAGAGAGGGAGGTTTCAGATTTTTAAATCTGCGAGAAAGAGAGCTCTATACTTTCTCTTAGTACTAGTGAGCCTTTGAACGAGAAAGAGATCGCCATAGTTTTAAACCTGCAAGCAAGGAGCCCCACAGCCTACCGAAGGCTCCTCCAACCGCCAACGAAGGAGCTCCAAGCTCACAACGCCTCATGCTCAGCACTGGCTCATAGGCCGCTCATCGACGATAGAGACTCCAAAGCCTTTGCCTGTATTGATCATCTACTGCGTTAAGGCTGGATGGAGCTATCCGCTCTTCAAAGCTCCATCGACACGGACGAACAACGACACCTCAGACGGGCTGCTTGGATGCTAGGTTCGACTGTTTCTCCCTGATCCTGCGCTTGGATTCGGGAGGGGTACTGCAACGCCAAAAAACTCCATCGCAGCCATCGACCGCAGCTCTCAGTGACTCTTCGTCGAGGACATCCGCCCACACTAGCTCCAAGTTTTCTTTAGCTTCTGGCAAGGAGAGTAGGTGCGCCGTCTTCTTTTCATCATGGAGATCTCGGTGGAGGGTGCCACGAACGCGGTAGCCTCGTTGGAGGAGGCGCATGATCAACCAAGAGCTCAAGTAACCGGAAGCTCCTATGACACACATGAGCAGATCGCGAGGACAAGGTGCCATTGAGCTTTGGAGACAGCAAGCAAGAGGACTGGGTGGCGATTTAGATTGAGCAAAGAGAGAGCTCACGGGCGACCTGCAAAAAGTAGAGACCCTCGAAAGCATCTACGACCAAACGGCCGCCCCGCGCAACAACAACGGGCTCATCGCGAGCTCACAGGCCATCTCCATCGCCATCTACAACAAGCTTACGCTCCAATGAGCAGCAACAAAGAGTTGCGCAGCCCAAGCTCTCGTACGCACCAGCAGCTCCATAGTCGTCTCCAACAAAAACGACGACGGAATCACTAGATTCCATCGCAATCTTCGAAAGATTCTGTCGGCTCCCACGTGGAGTCTTATCTATCAGCCACGTCAGCAAGCCCGCCTAGTGCCACATCATCCCTATCTATCTGCCACGTGTCACAAACTTATCCACTTGCCACATCATCAGGCACTCGGATGTGCCACGTGTAGCTATCTTATCCTCTGCCACGTGGCAACCTTATCTCCAAGTGCCACATCATCTGCCACATCAGCACTAGTAGCCACGTCATCACCGATTGCCACATCACTTGCCATGTCATTAGTGACACGTCATCAGTGACACATCATCAGCCACATCACCTGCCACATCATCAGTGACACGTCACCTCTGCCACATCAACAGTGTGAGAGTGCTCTCAACGGAAGCAAGAACGGAAGAGGGAGAGAGAGCGAGAGAGAGAGACAGAGAGCCACACAAGTTTTGGTGGGTGCAGAACCACCCTAATCTTCTTTTACATTCATTTATATATGTGTTTGAGTATTGTACATAACTGGGGTTAAGGCACAGTGACCTTTAACCCCCACAACCTCCCACTTAAAGGACAATGTGCCTTTAAGGGAGAACAACCAGTGAGCATACTATCCAATGCCCATCAATACACGACAATACTCAAACGGCTGACTAGGTAGACTCTTCGTCAGCATATCTGCAGGGTTATCATCTGTATGAACCTTGACAAGCTCTATGCGCTTGTCCTCAAGTACCTCCCTGATGAAATGGTACCTGACCTCAATGTGTTTGGTCTTTGCATGAAAGACCGGATTCCGTGCTAGCTGAATAGCACTCATGGAATCACTATGCAATGTCGGTACACTTGTATGAATCCCCAAATCTCCCACTAGCCGATCAAGCCATATAGCCTCCTTGCAACCCTCTGTGGCTGCAACATACTTAGCCTCTGTGGTAGACAAAGCAACGCACTTCTGTGCGTGAGACATCCACGACACTGCACCACCTGCAAAGGTGAACACATAACCAGAAGTGGATCTCCTACTATCCACATGCCCTGCATAGTCTGAATCTGTGTACCCAAGTACACGCATGTCTCCTTTACCAAAGCAAATGCACATCTCCTTGGTACCCTTCATGTACCTCATGATGCACTTAACTGCCTCCCAATGCCTCTTTCCTGGATTAGCCATATACCGGCTAACAACTCCCACTGCAAATGCAATGTCTGGTCTAGTAGCTATCATAGCATACATAAGACTCCCAACTGCTGATGCATAAGGAACCTTGGCCATCATGGCCCTCTCCTCATCTGATTTGGGACTATCTGTATGACTCAGTTTCACATATGGAGGCAATGGAGTACTCACTGCCTTCCCCCCCTCCATATTGAAACGCTGTAATACTTTTGTAACATACTCTTTTTGTGAAAGCCAAAGGAGTTTCTTACTCCGATCACGCGTGATGCGCATACCAAGAATATGACCTGCAAATCCCAAATCCTTCATATCAAAGGCCTCATGCAACTTGGCCTTTAATGCATCCAGCTCATAAGTATTCTTGCTAGCCAATAGCATATCATCCACATATAGTGCCAGGATTATCAGGCTACTATCCTTAGCCCTTTTAGTGTAGAGGCAGTGATCAATTTCACTCCTTCTAAAACCCTGGGACCGAATGAAAGCATCAAACTTCTGATACCATTCTCTAGGTGCTTGCTTAAGACCATAGAGACTCTTCTTCAGTTTGCAAACTAAATGCTCTTTGCCCTTTTCTTCAAAGCCTTCCGGCTGCACCATGTAAATGTCCTCATGCAAATCCCCATGCAAGAAAGCTGTCTTGACATCCATTTGCATAAGCTCCATATCCTCTACTGCCACTAGTCCAAGCATGCATCTAAGTGTGGTCATCTTCACAACCGGAGAGAATATCTCATCAAAGTCCACACCCTTCTCTTGCTTGAACCCTTTAGCAACCAAACGGGCCTTGTATCTAGGCACATCATCACCTGTGACCTTCATTTTGTAGACCCATTTACATGGCAATGCTTTCTTTCCATGTGGCAAAGAAACCAAGTCCCAAGTCTTATTCTTCATAAGTGAACTCCTCTTTGATTTCATAGCATACTCCCACTTGCGTTGATCCTCACGCATCATAGCCTCTTTGTAGCAAGAAGGCTCCCCGCAATCAGTAAGCATCACATAGTCTACCCCTGGAACAAACCTATCAGGCGGTCTAGACACTCTAGATGATCTTCTCAATGGCATTTCAGCTTGCTGTCCCACTTGCATATCAGCCACATTTGGCTCATCATTTCCACTAATAGATGATCCATCATCTACCCTTGATTGTATACCTGTGGGAGTACTTGGTTGTACCATTTCTTGCACATTTGGTGCATGGACAGCTTGCTGTCTATCAACATATGCAGGTGGATTCACATCCTGGAAAGTGATTCTCCTCATTTCCACATCCCTCATGGGTGCCTTATGCATCTTCTTCTCATTGAAGACCACATCATGGCTGCGTATGATCTTCTTTGCTTCTGGATCCCAGAGACGATAGCCCATCTCTCCACTTTCACCATAACCTAGAAAGATGCATTTCCTAGACTTAGGATCTAGCTTCTTTCGAAGCTCTTTTGGCACATGTGCATATGCCTCACACCCAAATATACGCAAATGAGAGTAAGAGGGCTTCTTGCCACTCCATGTCTCTTCAGGAATACCACCATCCAAACTCTTACTAGGTGATCTATTGATCACATGCACTGCAGTCTTCATTGCCTCAGCCCAAAAACCACCAGAAAGACTTGCATTGGAAAGCATGCATTGCAACCTTTCTTGAATGGTACGATTCATCTTTTCTGCAACTGGATTTTGCTCTGGAGTACGAGGGGATGTGAGCTCCCTCTTAATCCCACGTGTATCACAGAAATGCTGAAAGTCATGAGAGAGATACTCTCCACCATTGTCAGTCCGTAGGCATTTAAGCGTTCTAGCTGACTGATTCTCAACCAAGGCCAGCCATTTCTGAAATACCTAGAACACATCACTCTTCCGAGCTATAGCATAAGCCCACACTTTCCTAGTTGCATCATCAATGAATGCCACATAATATTCAGCCCCGCCTAATGACCGTGTAGGCATGGGACCACATACGTCTGAATGCACCAAATCAAGCATTTCAAACTCTTTCTTTCCCCTTCTTTTATGGGCTGATTTAGTCTGCTTCCCATAGAGACAGTGCTCACAAAATTCAAAATCAGAGAAACTCAAATGCGGTACATAACCCAAACGGCATAAGAGTTTCATTCCATTCTGGCTCATGTGCCCCAACCTGCAATGCCACAAAGAAGTGCTTGGCTGCTCGGTTATTGCAACAACATGATCAAATACCCCTGATACATGTAAGGGATACAAAGTCTCACACTTGGCACCCCTGGCCAAAAGCATAGAGCCCTTTTGAATTTTCCAACTCTGAAAGCCAAAAGTGGTGTGAAAACCAGCATCATCTAGCTGACCCACTGAAATAAGACTCTTGGTCAGCTTAGGCACATGTCTCACATGTTTCAAAACAAATGCAGACCCATTTGCAAAAGAAAACTTTATGTCACCTGCTCCCACTATGTCACATGCATAGTCATTTCCAAGATGCACACAACCTGTCTTTCCACTATCATAAGTGGAGAACCATTCCCTATGGGGAGTAACATGGAATGAAGCACCAGAATCCAAAATACAATCCTAGGAATATGCATCATCTGAAGTGGTAAGCAACTCTGCAGATAAACTAGACATGAAGAGAACATCATTGTCACTATCACGTGTGACTGCATTGATCTCCTCGATCTTCACTTTTCCTTTGTCCTCCCTTGGACTCTCTTCCTTTTGATTTGCACCCCAATTTGCATTCTTTTTCTTATCCTTTTGCTCTCTTTTCAGCTTGTAGCAATCCTTTTTCATATGGCCCTTCTTGCCACAATGGTAACACTCAATGTTCCGTGCCCTGGATTTGCTACGAGACTTCCCTCTTTCTTGGGACTTCCCCCTGAACTGTGATCTGCCCCTTTGCACATTTAAGGCTGCATCCTGCTTGTTGCCATCCATAGACTTCCGTCTAATCTCCTCGGCCAACAAGCTACCCACAACATCATCAAATTTTAGTACTCCACCAGGTGCAGAGTTACTGACAGCTGTACGGAAGGTATCCCATGAGGATGGCAATGAAATAAGAGAAATATTGCCTTAGTCTCCGCATCAAAATTCATTTTCTGAGCCTGAAGCTGGCTGAAAATAATATTGAATTCATTCAAGTGAGAAGCAATGGAGACCCCTTCCTTCATCTGCAGCTCAAACAACCTCTTCATGAGGTAAACTTTATTAGAGGCAGTTTCCTTTTCATAAGTGGCACACAGTTTCTTCCACAAATCTTCCGTAGTCTGCTCATTTACTACTGTGAAATAAACTGACTCTGCAAGATGAAGTCTAATAGTAGACTTTGCTAATGCATCCAACTCATTCCAATCATCCTCAGACATATTTGCAGGCTTAGCTTCAATCCCTGCCAAGGGTTTAATCTGCTTCTTTTGAATAAGCACATCCCTTATCTATTCTTTTGACAAAGAAAAGTTTGTCCCATCAAACTTTTTAATGCTGAAAAACTCCTTTTCAGGCATGGAAGAGGATGCCATGATGCAAATAAAGCAAAATCCCAAATGCTAGTGCCTGCAAGAGAGAATCACACCAAATACCAGGTGCACCCAAATGTGTATGCCACAATAGACTGAAATATCACAAAAAACTCAAAGCTCAAAGCATCAAAAGATGCATCTGACTCATGTGCATATACTATGCATCCATATGAGCAAATCTGGCCCAAAAGAAAATGCCAATAAGTGCCAAATGACTCAAGCATAAACACTGTCAACTGGCATATGCATCAATAATGTCTCATCCAAGAGAGCATAGCACTATCAGTGCATCACCTGCAATGTGTCAAAGCTGTCCCTCAGCTTAAAATAGCATCCATGTGCAAAGCGTCCATAAAAAATAGCATCCCACAAGGCAATTTGGGCCTATCAGTGCATCCAACAAGGACCGCAATGCATCCAAATGGCCTATAAATCATCCACTGCAACCCAATGCATACCACGAATGAGCGCACACTGCTCAAACTGCAACCAGAGTGATCTGCATAAGGTATGCTCAAGAAATCATAGTCCCACGGTAATGAGCGCTACTGAAAATAGAACCTGAGATGCTTCAAAACATGGACGCCATTGCATAATCGGACTCAGCAAGAAAATCTGCAAATATCTCTCTTCTGCCAGAACTCCAAAATCCCAACCGATGAGTGAGAAATGGGAGTATGCCGAACATCAGCATACCACATCATCAGCCAAGTAAAGCACGTGTTGAGTTTGTGCATCATCCTAGTTGTCAAGTGTGTATCGATGCTGCAGCGTTCACTCTTATGGAACTCTCGAGGTAAGGCATGCGGGTTCTTGTGTGGCTATAACCAAAGCAAAAACAAGTTCTTGTGCTACCATGACCCTTGATGTGGTAGGCGGGTTATGCACCGCGGGTGCTCCATTGAGTAAAGTGTCCTTTGATGGCATGCGCACGGGCCTGGAGGAAGGTTCTTGTGTAACTACCCCACTTTTAGGGGTCATTCCTATGTTGCTTCCTCGGGGACCTTGGCGGCCATCTCCTTGAGTTGTACTATACGTGGAATCATGACACTCCTTGGGCTCACAGAATTGTTCATCGTGCTAGGCTCAAGGGTAGGTTCTTGTGGGACTGCATCAAAAGTTGTTGCAGGTTCTTGTGTTACTACCTTATGACTCCCAGCAAGTTGAGGTCGCGTATTTGGTGTCGTTGGAAGCTTTGGGACCCAAACGTATCGCTCACCTTGATAGTAGCCCTGGGCTTCTAAGAGCTTTGTTGCAACCCAATGCTTGTGAAACTTATGTTTGAGGGGTGTTGGAATTTGACCTTGTTGGCGAGGCAATTAGCAACGTCAAGCTCTGCTCCTTGATGGGATTGCCCATGTTGGTGCGGGACACAAAGGGGTCAGAAACCCTTCCACGGCTTTGGGCTTCCAGGGCTGTTGTGTAAGAAAACAATACAACGTCTGTGCTCAACAGATAACAGGATCTCATATGCAAGAGAGAAAAGTAGATAGTATGGAGAATCAAAAATTTGATTACTGTAAAACTGATACAATAGATGGCGCTGCCTCCCAGCCATGCACTCCTGTGTGAGAAGCTTCGATGGCATGCTGGAAACAGTAGAGGACGGAGGCTGGATGCTAAGGAATAAGGGTTGCTGTAGCCAGTGATGATAATGGGCTTCATAGGCTTGCTCTTATATAGCCACCAGTTGTAGTCGGTTAGACCCAATTGGGAGACCGACCCAGTCGGCCCAAAACGGTGGACTAGAGGTCACGAGATAGGCCACCGACCACACGTTAGAACCGTGGTGCAGAATAGAGCAACTGACCTACGCTTGTCGTTCGGCCCAGAGAATCCGGGATCATATGGGGCCCGTTTGAGAACCTTGGCGTAGAATAGAGCAACTGACCTATGCTTGTCGTTCGGCCCAGAGCAATCCGGGATCATATGGGGCTCCAAACGGGCCCCGCAGCCTGAGAGTGGGCTGCCTCAAGAAATGCTCCATCTACCCTCAGTGCGGTCAGTCATGGGATGCCTTCCCGCACTTGCATGTAGCCTAGTTGGCAGTGTGCCAACTCTATCTAAAGCCGTCCAGCCATCAGGCCACACGTGGCCCCCATCTGGTGTCCAAACTAGGACCTACCAGATAACCAAGCTACTCAAATGACTTCTCCTCATATGGGGGGCTTACAAGTAGAGTTAGCTGGTTCCCGCGTAGTTACACAAGAGTGGAGCATTGATATCTAACACCCCCCCTCAATGTCCACCCGCAAGTGAACTTACATTTTCAGCCCAATGTCAAGTCGATGAAGATGCCTCTCCAGCAAGTCTCTTCCAAGAGCCTTCGTGAAGATGTCCGTAGCATTCTTTGTAGTCAGATAGTACACCAAGTTGACCTCTCCATCCATGATGAGCTTGCGTACAAAGTGATATTGAATCTCAATGTGTTTTGTGTGAGCGTGGAACACAGGGTTCTTTGCAACTGCCATGCAACTCTGATTGTCACATGATAACTGCGTAGGCTTGTTCTGCACTATACCCATGCCCCCTAAAATCCTCCTCAACCACACTACCTCACAAGAGGCAAAACATGCTGATTTGTACTTAGCCTCGGTAGAAGAGAGAGCAACTGTGGGTTACTTCTTGCTGACCCATGACACAGCTCCAGATCCAAGTGAGAAATAGTAACATGTCACTGATCTCCTGCTGTCCACGTCTCCTACCCAATCCGAGTCATAGAATCCGGTCAAGATGTTGCCCTTGGTATATGTGATGCCATAATCAAGTGTGCCTTTGATGTATTTTAGTACCTGCATCCCTGCCCTCCAATGGTTCTCCCGGGGCTTATTGGAAAACTTGCCTAGTACACCAGTCGCAAAGCTGATGTCTGGCCGCGTGTTGCACAAGTAAATCAAACTGCCCACAAGCCTTCTGTACTTCGCTTCGTCCACCAGTGGTGATGAATCCTCGTTTGAGAGCTTCACGTCAACCTCCATAGGGGTGCCAATTGTCTTGCACTCAGCCATGCCAAATGCCTTTAGTATCTCTCCAGCATACTTCAGCTGTGAGATGAAGATCTATTTTGGCTCTTGCCAAACTTCAATCCCCAAATAGAAATGCATCAGTCTGAGGTCTATCATTTCAAACTCTCTTCCTAGCAACTGCTTTGTCTGTGAGGTCTTTTCTTCATGGTTCCTTGTTATGACAAGGTCGTCCACATAAAGGACCACGATCATACACCTGCCTCCTTCTCTGTAGATATACAAATTTGCATCAGAGGGGCTCCTCCTGAACCCATTTTGTAGAAAATAGGCATCAATCTGCTAGTGCCACGCTCGTGGGGCCTGTTTCAGCCCGTAAAGTGCCTTCTTCAGTTTACCTTCTAAATCGGGATCACAAAACCTAGTGGTTGTTCCATGTTTACCTCCTCCTTGAGATCTCCATTCAGAAAGGCAGATTTTACATCCATTTGTGCGAATCCTTTTGCTACGAGCCGAGCCTTGTACTTATCCAGCGTGCCATCGTACTTGGTCTTGTACACCCACTTGGTGCTGATTACCTTGTGTTTTGGTGGTCGATCCACAAGGTCCAAGTGTTGTTCTTCATTATGGAGCCATACTCTGACTGCATAGCCTCCATCCACCTATCATCACCCTGTGCCTCTTCAAGACACGGGTTCTTCAGCATGGATCACCTCTGTCATCAAAGTGTAGTTGACCAAGTGTTCCTGTGCCCTTCTTTGCTCCTCTAATCTCTTGGACCGGTGGTGTTCGGATGGTTCCTCCTCAATGGCTAGAGGTTCTCTGCCGTCCAAAAGCTGCTTTACCCACTTCGGGAATGGTCATTGCCATTGTGGTTTTGTAGGCTCTTCTTCCTCTACTTTATCTTGAATCCTCCCAAGCACCATTGGGGGAGTTCGGTCCGCTATTGGTGGTGGTTGTACTGGATGGATATCCTGGTCCTCGTTGTCTGGAAAGGAAGCATCCTCCTCCAATTGATGTGGCTGTTCTGAGAAGACCTCATTGCGACTTACTATTACCTTCTTGGTAACAGGATAATAAAGACGGTAACCCTTCGCCTCTTCACTGTAGCCCAAGAAAATACACTTCTAGCTCTTTGGTTCCCATTTAGTCCTGTTAGCATCAGGGACATGCACAAAATAGTCACATCCAAAAAACTCTGAAATGTGCAGCTGAAGGTTTCTTACCATAAAAGACCTGCAGTGGATTCATCCCATTCACAGCCTTCGTGTAGCTACGATTCAGAATGTAAACTGCCGTGTTACATGCTTCAGCCCAGAAAGTCTTTGTCAAATCTTTCCCTTTCATTATAATCCTGCCCATTTCACAGATGACGCGTATCTTGCGCTCTGCTACTCCATTTTGCTGTGATGTATGTGGCGGGGGTTTCTGCCTCTTGATCCCATGACTTTTGCAGTAACTTTCGAATTCACTTGATGTGAACTCACCACCTCTGTCTAATCTCAACTTCTTCACGTTCCTCCCTGTTTCTTTCTCGACCATTACATGCCATTCTTTGAACTTACTAAAAGCCTCATCTTTAGTCTTCAGGAAGTATATCCATATCCTTCCACTGTAGTCGTCGATCAGCGTCATGAAGTAGTAGGAACCACCCAAAGCTTCCGTCTCCATCTTTCCACAGAGGTCCGTGTGAACGAGCTCTAGAGGAGCCTTTGCCCTGCTAGCCTCTTTAGGAAAGGGCTATTGATGCTACTTGCCCATCATGCAAGCTTCACATACATCGAGCAAATCTGTAATTTTTGGTAGGTCTGCAATCATTCCACTTTTATGCATCTCCTTTAAAGAACTAAGGTTTAGATGACCAAACCTCTCATGCCATAGCTTAGTGTTGCTCACATCATCTCGAGCACTGAAAGCTGAGAGTTCGTAGATGTTGTTGCACCGTGTACGTTTACCAATGACCTTCCCTTGAAGATCCAAAATCTGTGTGCCATTCTTATCGAAGTGAACTTTGAGGTCCCGATCCGTGATCACAAAAACAGACAACAAGTTCCTCTTGATATCTGGCACATAAAGAACATTGGACAACTGTTTTACAACTCCATCTGACTTGAGAGCAATCATACCTTTTCCTTTTGCTGGACATTTTGCATCATTGCCGACTGCTACCAGGATGTCATTCCCTACCGGATGTAGAGAGGTATACCAATCCTTCCGATTGGTCATGTGGCGTGATGCACCACTGTCAATAATCCAAGGTTATGCACCGCTGTCAATAATCCAAGGTTCATCCGTAGGTACATGAACTACCTCCATGCAAATCTCCTCAATTGCTACGGACAACTCTACTGGTACTGCCTGCATGCTATTGTTGGACTCTTTCTTTACTCTGTTCTTCTCATCTGTAATCTTCTTCTGGCACTCATTCTACTTGTGCCCTGCCTTGTTGCAATAGAAGCACTTGATCTTCTTCTTTCTCTTTTTATCATCAGAAGAAGATGGGTTACCAGAGTCCTTACCCTTACCTTTCTTTGATCCAGTCGAGAAAGCTGAATCTTCTCTAGTCGTCATCTTTTGATGCATCTCCTCCTCCAAAAGCATTACGTTGAAATCCTCAAAGTTGAGGAGTGGATTTCTGTTTGGCGTATTCAGCGCCGTAACAAGACCATCGTACTTTTGTAGGAGAATCCGTATGCACCTTCGTGCTAGATTCTTGCTGGTGATGGTGATGCCAATTGCAGTCATCTGATTGTGCAAATTCTTCACCCTGGTGATGAACTTCTCTTTCGTTTCAGACTCAGACAATTTCTCGTTCGTGAGTTGAGTCTCTAGATTCTAAATCCGCATCTGATTTGTGGCCTCATACTGATTTTTCAAGACTGTCCATGCCTCCGCTGTGGTGACATGATGTTGAATTAACGCCATAACAGAATCACTTACATTGCAGACAATAGAACACAGTGCATCTGCATTTCTTCTTATCCACGCAAGAATTTGATCCGTAGTTGGTACTACATGTTGTCTTGCATTAGTTGGATTTGGTCTCGTAACCGGCTTCACGTCCACCCAAGTAGCAGTATCCCAAAGCTCGTATGCGCTTAGGATGGTCTTTATCTTGAACTTCCAGAGTGGATAGTTAGTGCCGTCCAACTTTTTGCTTTCACCGAATGGTGGGATTCGCAGTCTTGCGGGCTGGGCCATCTCTCACAATCTGCTCGCAAACAGAAACACACTACCAAATCTTCTTGCTAGAGCCCAAGCTCTGATACCATGTAAGAAAACAATACGTCTGTGCTCAACAGATAACAGGATCTCGTATGCAAGAGAGAAAAGCAGATAGTATGGAGAAACAAAAATTTGATTACTGTAAAACTGATACAATAGATGGCGTTGTCTCCCAGCCGTACGCTCCTGTGTGAGAAGCTTCGATGGTGTGCTGGAAATAGTAGAGGACAGAGGCTGGATACTAAGGAATCAGGGTTGCTGTAGCTAGTGATGATAATGGGCTTCACGGGCTTGCTCTTATATAGCCACCAGTCGTAGTCGGTTAGACCCAATTGGGAGACCGACCCAGTCGGCCCAAAACGGCCGACTGGAGGTCGGTCTCAAAATAGGCCACCAACCACATGTTAGAACCGTGGTGCAGAAAAGAGCAACTGACCTATGGACGCCGTTCAGCCTAGAGCCATCTAGGGCTCCAAACGGGCCCCGCAGCCCGAGAGTGGACTGTCCCAAGAAATGCTCCGTCTACCCTCAGCATAGTCAGTCATGGGATGCCTCCCCGCACTTGCATGTAGCCTAGTTAGCAATGTGCCAACTCTATCTGAAGCCGTCCAGCCATCAGGCCACACATGGCGCCCCATTTGGTGTCCAAACTAAGACCTATACTAGATAAAGTTAGTTGGTTCTCGCATAGTTACATGAGAGTGGAGCATTGATATCTAACATGTTGTTCCTTTCTGAAGTGGCATTGTGCACAAAGGACGGCTTTGTGCACTTGTTGTTCATGGGATTTTTGGGCCGAGGTGGTGAGAGATCAGCTCAACATCATGTGGTTACATGTGCATAGCACTAACACATATAGAGTGCTATAAAGGAAAGGCATACCCTAACCCTAACACTAAATGGGTTTGAATATATTCTACATTTTTAACTAAATCTAGTGTATAGTTAGTCATTTGTGGTGTGCTCTCTAGTTGTGCCCTCTCTCCTCATCTCCACTCTTCTCCTCTCCCGTCTTCATATTTTGTCATGGTATCAAAGCATCCTTGCCTTCTGCACTAAGGCATTGCCATCCACGTGAGAGAGATTGAGATATCAAGAGATCGAGAGATTGAGAGTTCTTGAGTGTTCTCTTTCGTGAGAGAAAAATTTCGTTCATTGAGAGTCTTTGAAGGAAATTTTTGATCATTCTTGATTGCGAGAATTCTAGCATTGAGAGAGAGATTTCTATTCTTTGATTGAGAGCCTGTTATGGGAAACACTCGCGGAACCTGCAAATCCTTGAAAAACACAGCAACACTCTTCGAAAATATGCACAAACTCGCAAAACTCACAAACGGAAGAGACAGAACAAGCGTGCTAGGTACAATCTCCCCCCATAGGAGTGGTGCTCTCCTTCCACCTCCTATGTATTTATGTATATTTCTCAAAAAACTTTCGAGAAAAAATCATACAAAAGCCCATGTGCTTTCCTCCATGCACCCTTTTACAAAAAGCCCATCCACCTTCTAGAATAGTTGGCTTTTTCTAAAAATAAAGCTTTTTCTAACTTTACTTTATACACTTAGCCAAGCCACTAACATTCCAAAATTCAAATATGTACATAAGCTTTTGTAATATCAAAAATTAGGCATAAGCCTGCTTACAGTGACTCAGATTGGGCTGGAGACTATGATACTAGGTAGTCCACCAGTGGGAATTGTTTCTTTCTAGGACATGCTTGCATTTCTTGGTTGAGCAAGAAACAATCTATAGTGGCTACCTCCTCATGTGAAGCTGAGTACAAGGCAGCTTTCATAGCGACAGTTGAATGTGTTTGGCTACGTCGTTTGTTTGCTGATCTTCATCTTTCATTGGAGGGTCCTTCTTCGATTCTCATTGATAGTCTCAGTGCTATAGCAGTGGCAAAGAATCCTGTGTTTCAAGCACATTGAGGTTCACTATCACTATGTCAGAGAGAATTTGCATGCAGGAGATATCAGTATGATCTATGTGTCAACACATGACAATGTTGTAGACATCTTCACCCAAGCACTTCCACATGAAAAGTTTGAGGCATTTTGCAGTGCCGTAAACTTATCTCCTTTTGGTGATTGATCATTTCCTTGTAAATGACATTGGCATTGCAGGGGGGTGTTAGAATTATTATTATGTTCTAGTAGTGACCAATGTAATGTAATAAGTAGGTTAGGGGCACTTTTCCCTCCTTAGAGGTTTTCCCCCCTAACCATAGTTAGTTCACTAACTATGGTTAGTGAAGGATAAGGTTTTGTCACTTAGACAAAACCTTTCCCTCTTCTTGTATTCAGTCACTTCATCTATTGCAAACTTACGTTCAGCTCTCTTGCTCTCTCACTCTCCTATTTCCTATACAACAATCATAGAAAAAGTGGATTCACAAAGAAGAAGTGTCTAGATAATACAACCTTTAGGGAATAATGGCAAAGTTCATTGAAAAAAACCCAAATTCATCTACAGAGATGAAGCAGGCACATATGGCTCCACCATTGAGCCAATATTTAACACCAAATAACTCCATCAAAGAGTTACTTTTTGGCATGGGAAATCTAGTCATCATGCATAATATATAGACTATAGTTGGATTTTCCCACTATCAACTTCCATCAATCTATAATGATTATTGTGATTAACTTTATTCAAACATACCATTGACCATTATACTATTGTCCACCACCATATCTTTCACTAAAAACATGTGGGACATTGAAAAAAAGGAATCCAGAAGCCAACAAAGGAAAGCATAGTACATGCAAAGAATACATGTCCTACAAAAAGTTTTCCATAGAATTATAGTCAATGTAAAGACGCTTCATAATATGCATATATGCACATGGTTAATGATAGCCAATGCACATACAATTCACAAGATGCATATATGCACAAGATGCAAAGCAAAAAGTCATAATTGTGACCAATGGACTTTACTCTATGAAAAAATTACGTATAAAAATGAAGTTATAGATTTGGGAGAAGGATAAACCCCAAATGTCATCCTAAGCAAAATCCCAACAATGGTAAATTTCAGTCTCATTATTCCAATACAAATGTAATTAGACTTGATATCATGTAAACTACATAAAGAAAAAATCCTACAAGCGAAAATAGATATCATACAACATTAAAAATACAACCTTGACAACACTAAAATCTTATTGATTAGTATATCAAATAATGCAAAATATGAAATCAATGTCAATAGATTTGAGATGACATCTATATCTAGTAGAAATATTGAGCATTACAACACCTCAAATCATTTTAGAAAGCATAAAAAGAAATGGATAAGCAAAAACTCCTCCAATATAATATAAGCAATACTGATACAAATATTTTACAACTAGAATGAATACTTGGGACAAGGCTGTGTGATCAGAGTCATAAGACATGGACAAAAATAATACTGATCAAGCTTATTGGACCTTATGCAAACATGAGATAAAAGTCATAGACACTTCGAAAGAAGAATCAAAAGCATATGTGCAAGAGCAATATGCAAAATTAGTTGCAAAGCACATTAGAGAATGCACGACATACAAAAGGATGGACAATCATCACATCCAAAGAAGACTAGTGATGTGATCAACAAAGGACATTTTGGTGATTACATCCAACACAAGTTCTTAGAGAGAACATAAAAATACAAAATTGCATACAATTTTGATAAAATGTTTCGCAATCATCAAGATATGGGTGTCACTTTCATCAATGAAGGCATTCCACGAGTTTAAAAAATACTAATGAAAGGGTGATGTAAATATAAACCATTGGGTGGTGTAAACGTACATCATTGTAATTTTGAAGGATTTTGGGTGGTGTAAACATACATCATTGCAATTTTGGGTGATGTAAACATACATCATTGTAATTTTGAAGGATTGTGGGTGGTGTAGCATATACCATTATAATATTGAAGGATTTTTGTTGTAATGCAACATTTGCCCACCCTTATACCATTATAATGTTAAAGGATTTTTGTTGTAGCATATACCATTATAATGTTGAAGGATTTTTGTTGTAATGCGACATTTTCCCACCCTCCTCTCCACAATGGATGATGCTATTCACTTTGACCTGGGATTGTATCCCTATAAGTTTGTAAAAAAAGACCAGATTATTACTCCGAGCTCCATTCATGCTTCTTTGTAGGATAGCCTTTAGATAGATGCTACATTGTATATTTCCTTGGGAAAACTTTTGAACTTGCAACTCATACCATAGAGCCAAGAATGCATTGGGGATTCTTCCTCATCCTTTGAGATTTGAACAACTTTATACTATGAAAAGGAACCTTCCAATCTTTAGATACTCTCCGAAATCACCACCCATGGAACAATTCATGTGGTCCTGAAGGATTGGGAATGCCTTTTTCCGGTTGTTGAATAGTCTCCTTCTTGGACTCCATTGATCCACTGATAGCCTTCAAAACATGTGTGTTTGCACCACATGGCTTACAGGAGAACGCCATCACTGTAGAAGGCCATGTCTACCGCATACGTCTTCAACTGCACCCCAAACTTTGCAGATGAATTGCATTCATGTCCACTCGCCCAATACCTTGCAGGATCACTAGTATGATAGGTAGAGTATTATACTAAAATCCACCTAAATAGATTATCATTCCTCATACATCTAGATCAATTGAAATATTTTTTTAATTACGAGAATAGAAAGAGTAAATTGATTCATTAATGATTGGTATTCATTGTCACACTTTGATAATAGTATAAAGCTTGAAAAAGACATGGATCGGAATACAAAAGTACTTCCTCATTCGGAATTCTTGAACCTGACATATGCATAGTTTGCATGAGGAAGAGATAGATGCAGCTTGTAACTTGCACAAGCTCCAAAGCAATTACATGTAGCTTCCTTCTAAGGTTTGTTATATGCCTTCTACAAGTATTAAAAGAGAAATATCTTATGACTATAGTTTATGTATGTTGATGGAGCATTCGCTCCCAATTAGCATAATGACTGTGACTTGAATGTCCACCATGTTGATTTTCTCTTCCATGAAAATTTCCTTGATTGCTCCTAGATTGAACTCCTTGGTTGTACTGGTTCTTGAGGCAATCTCTTTCATAGTGTCCAAACTTATGACAATAGTTGCATTGAAGTTTGACATGTCGGTGGATGCATTCCCTCTGCCTTGAAATCTTCCTTAGTTGGAATGATTTCCTCTTGGATGCTGATGCTGCGGATGTTGATGCTGATGCTGACTTTGATGATGATGAGCACTTCTTTGAGATGCTCTACCTTTGCCTCTGCCTCTGCATTTATCTCTTTCTAAAGCTATGAATGCTATTCATACCTTTGATAAATATGGAGAGAGGAAAGGAGAAGAGTGGAAATGAAGAGACAGGGCACAGCTAGAGAGCACACCACAAATGACTAACTTTACACTAGATCTAGTTGAAAATAATGAATATATACAAACTATTGCAGTTCTGTATGTAGATGATATGCTTGTGATAGGAAGCAATGAGAGATTGGACTTATGCACTATTGTCTTGGAATTGAGTTCTAGAGAGACTTAGATAACACCTTCATGAGCCAACATAAATATGTTGATAGTCTCCTGAAGAAGTTTCATATGGCATATTGCAAGGTTGCAACCACTCCCATGGAGCAGAGTTTGAAACTTACAAAAGATCCACGAAAGCCTACAGTCAATGACAAGTACTATTGACAACTCATTGGATCTCTTATTTATCTGACTATCACAAGGCTAGATATTTGTTATGTAGTTCGTTCACTTGCATAGTTTATGGAGAATCCAAAAGAATCTCATTGGAATTCATCTAAGAGAGTCTTGGGATACATCAAAGGTACAAGACAGTTTGGAATAGAATACAAACAAATTCATCCAAGGTCGCATCAATACAGTGACAGTGACTATGCAGGAAATCATGAGACTAGAATATCCACACAAGGATATGCACTTTTCCTTGGTCAAGATGCTGTATCATGGTTGTCAAACAAGTATCCAAATGTTTCTTTGTCTTCAACAAAAGCAGAATATAGGGTTCTCACAAAAGGTGCATTCGAGGCTATATGGCTCAGAAGACTATTGTCAGAAATAGATTGCTTTGATGTGCCAAATCCAACAACAATAGAATGTGATAATCAATTAGCTCAAGCATTAGCCAAAAATCCAATATATCACTCCAGGACAAAGTACATTGATGTCAGAGAGCACTTCATAAGAGAAAGAGTGTTACTTGGTGACATAATATTACAACATTATGAGAGCAAAGAGAATGTTGTAGATATATTTACTAAACCACTTGGGAAATAAATTAAAAAAAACCTTCAACAAGCTCTTGGTTTGACACAGAGGAAGGACATTCCCATTAAAGGGGTGTGATGGAATGTAATGCTCAGTCCTTCTTTAGTCCCATCGAGAGAGAGAGAGAGAGAGAGAGAGAAAGAGAGAGAGAGAGAGAGAGAGAGAGAGAGAGAGAGAGAGAGAGAGAGAGAGAGAGAGAGAGAGAGAGAGAGAGAGAGAGAGAGAGAGAGGATCCCCTAAACAGGTCTAGTAAACATCCGACCTTGGTAGGATACAACTTTTAGAAAGAGTCCATACAAACCATGGGATACACCCGTATACAACCCATAAGTGTTGGAGCTAGCAGCTCACCTCCCAGCCATATGCTTAGTACATTTAGCCATCGCTTGAGGTCTAGACCACTAAGAGAGCCATCCAACCTCTAAGTCTAGACAATTGTGCCAGACCACATGCCCTTTCCTCTAGCTTCTGCTCTTAAGTCATCATGTTTATGTCCATTGGAACACACTCCTTGGACCCCTAATAATGAGGCCCTAGCTTATACTTCTAGGCTAGGCCCCGGTTATATTTAGTTGTAGGCCTTTCTTTAGCATGCATGCCTAAAGTAACCTTACTTTACTTTGTGGCATGCTCTGACAAGTTTAGAGCTTAGCCATGCCATGGCTTGGTGGACTGGCTCAATCCATAGGATCTAGACCTCATCCATACTAGCTCATCACAATGCTGGGCTAGTCTATGCTCTAAGCTTAGATTGAGTCCCAGATCCCAAATTGGACTGGCTAGCTATACTATAGTTAGACTGGTCATCGACTTAACATTCTCCTCCCCTGAAAATAGATTTATCCTGGCATAAATCAAGGTAGAAGAGTTGAATCAATGATTCTTAGACTATACTCCTCAGTCCTTCATTTGATTCCAAGTGGTAGTGTTTGTGAGGTACCCTTGAAAGGATTTTTTGGAATCAAAACATTTACCATGCATGCTAAATGGAGAAGTATCAGTGCCATACTCTTTGAGTAAACTCAGAAGATCATTCCAACTTCCTTGAAAAGATTTTTTGGAATCAAAACAATTACCATGTTTGATAAATGGAGAAGTATTAGCTCAAGAATATTTTGAATAAACTCAAAAAATGATTCCAACTTCCTTACTCAATTCTCATCCGACACTTTACACAAGTTGCATTCAATATCCAAATGAACATTCAAATTGTGATTTAGTTGAGAATCAAATTAGTGTTGTAGTCTTTCATTGTCATACCCAAGTATGCCAATTTTTCCTTTCTGACTCTAGGATTACTATATAGTATTTGTAGGTATATATGAATCATAATCCCTTAGAATCCATCAAAATACTCATAGGCACAATATAAGAATTTAGTACACTTAGTAGATGATGAAATCAATTACAACACTATATAACTTTCTTAACAAAAAGTTAGATGTGACTAGCTTACCAAAAATCAGCCTAGTAAGTTACCAATCCCCTTACCCAATATCCTTTTAGTAACTACAATCCATTGGGTATGTCTTTTCAGAGACACTCACGAATAGGTGATGTAAGGTACTACAAGGTATCAAGCCATTGAATTTTTGAACTAAAACTTCATTAGCTCTTAGCAAAGTGATAAACTTTGCTAATGTTAAATGTTTGAACGTTATACCTTTTAACAAAATCAAGGCCTATTGGATCATTAAGTGTAGACGTCTGTAAGATCCAAGTTCAAATCAAGGTCTACTAAAGTCCTTTAAAAAAATCATTTCCTCCCTTAAAGATAAAATTCAGGATTCCCAAACCTATCTCACAATACCATGGCCATGAGGGGGAGGTATGGGTGGAAAATCATTCACGTATGCAATTCAACTTCTTTTCATAGATTGCTTATTTAGCCAAAAAGTATACCCGTGAAATCTGGGTTACTTCGTCTTCTAAATAGCAAGAAACATGTATCCTACTTGTCAAATTTGTTAGCAAATGATGCATGCAATGATAGATTTCTTACATTAAAAATTGCTAGCTCTAGTATGCAGTTTCAACATAAAAGAATACACTCAAAGACCAGAAACGACTACAACGCATGATGAGAAGACTTCATAATGCCTTATCTCAAGACTTCAAACCTCAAATTGAGAATGTGACACAATAGAAGACAAAAATGACACTTTATTCATAGGACAAGCAGCTCATGCCTACCAACCTTTTTGCTGCATACAAAGACTTAGAAAGTTAACCAACTCGACTAAGAACCCTAAGACCTCGACTCAAGAGCAATTCCTTTAATCTCTACACACTGTCACTAGCCAAGAAAGCTTGGCAGAAAGAATACTTATCATAATGACTCTCATGGGAAAGTCCTAGATAATAGAGAGTGAGAAGTGGGTCATTCCTACTCTTATATGTTGTCCCACCACCATGTCATGTGAAGCATGGCTGGCACTCCATACATCACCACGTAGTCACCAGTTGCAACCTTGACACCACTATCAAGGCCCTGAAAACACCTCCATAAGCCCCATGAATTGAGGAGGGAAAATAGTTTGATCACCTAGTAGAAGATGCCCACACACACTAAAAGAGACCAAACAAAAAGAGGTTACCACCCACATAGGGCTTGGTAGCAAGTCACCATGCACTCAGAGCATAGTGACAAAAAGATTCCCCACATAGGGGACAATACAAAAAAATATTCTGGATCAACACGAACTTAAAAGGCCCAATCATCTTGTGTCACTGGATCTTCCTTTGCAACAACACGTCCCACAAATTTTTCTATTGGGAGGACACTATTAACGGCACAATCTTTTTCCATATATTCTACAAATTGAATGCCTTTTTGTAGCAATATTTCACATCGGTTCATAAAGATGCAATATAAAAGGTTAGTGCACGGAGGGGTAATTCTTTAATGATGACATAATGGGAAAGAGGTTTTAATGGGAACAACTAATTACCCATGCTAAACATCATAATGTTTGGTGAACTTGTGGATTTTATGTAATTTTCAACCCTCAAATGAGTCACAAAGTCTTTTCTCCCACTAAACCATTGACAATTAGAACTCATCGGTTTTGTGGAAAAAAAAGGAGAAAAAAGGTGGGGGACCACATGCCACCTTGGCATTAAATTTCTCATTACCCACAAAACTGCCATAATGCCATAAGGCTTTTACATGCTGTTTACATACTTGAGGGGATTTATAAAAGAGCAACTTAGTGTAATTTATATGTGTAGATTTATGGAGGGTTGTTTGAACTTTAAGCTTGAAAAGTGTACTTGCAAGAGGGGGTTATTCAATTACATGGGAAAATGTTAAAATGCAAGAATAGGGGCATTTTAAATACATGCTTGCTTGCACATGCTATATGGGTGTGACCCTCCCATGCAAACCTACCTCTCTCTCTCTCTCTCTCTCTCACACACACACACACACACACACACACACACCTACTTCTGATGTCTCATACAGGCATGCACTCATGGTGTCTACAAAATTTGCCCTAATTGCCCCCCAACCACACACACACACACACACACACACACACACACACACACACATGCACACACCCACGCACAGACTTTTGCACTTGTTGCCCCTCAAGGTTTCCTTGACATATTTGCACTTTTCTTTGTTCAATTATTAAATCTTTTCTTT
The DNA here is from genome assembly GCF_047967505.1 of Dipteris shenzhenensis. Taxonomy (NCBI): domain Eukaryota; kingdom Viridiplantae; phylum Streptophyta; class Polypodiopsida; order Gleicheniales; family Dipteridaceae; genus Dipteris; species Dipteris shenzhenensis. The sequence continues at coordinate 39,430,958 of NC_141612.1, forward strand.
TAATCTAATTCCTTTATTTCCTTAATTTAGTATGAGTCTTTATGTTCCTTTCGGTTTTTCTCTCATTATGTTGGCTTGATTTATTTTTATTTTAAAAGTTGTATATAGCTACACACACACATAATTAATAACTGAAATGTATGAACTCTTATTACATGTCCCTTTATAGTCTCCAACTTTCTGCTCTTTTGTAGTCTTTTGATTCTTTGCCACCTTTTTTACATCGTTCGTACTCCCTCTCTACTCCTTCAAAGCCTTTACACACAGCCACCTTTGCTCCCCCTACTCTCAGGCTTGGCCACCTGAGCTCTCCTTCCTATTCAGTCTCTAACAGTATGCACTTCATCCTCTCGGTGGTGCAAGTGACAACTCATGAAGAATATTAATAAGGTTTGAGCTCGTAGCTTGGCTAACTTGCCCTTCCCTATGATATAACCAGCACGATGCTTTGGTCTTCTACTTGCGTTCTTCTAATACCTCTTCTTAAACCTCAATAATGTTAGCTATTGTTTGTTGCGGGCATCGTTCCTTGACTTCGATCCTCACATTCACTTTCCATGTTTGCTTTGCATGAATCCCTTTGGTGGGTTGCTCATGGAACGTACTCTTGGCACCTTTCCTTCACCTTCAGCCTTTGTGTTTTCCACGCTTACTTTTGCCAGCCACGTTGAGAGTGTAGCTACTCCCTCCTTACAAGTACAAAGGCTATGGTGTAAGCTCTCCATGAAGGTAGGTTCTTACAATTCGGCCAAGCATTCCTTGAAACCTTCCCATCACGTTATCACTCCTTCCACTCATTCCATTTCTTAGTTGCCACTGTCAATCTCTCAGGTTCTATTCTCCCTTCTTTTATGTATGTTGCTTTCCATTTTTTGTGGGGGTCAAAGGCCACTGTACCTTAACCTCGGTTATGTACAATACTCAAACACATATATATATGGATGACATAAAATATTAGGGTGTTCTACACCCACCAAAACTTGTGTGACTCTCTCTTCTGGCTCTCCCTCTCTCTCTCACCTTCTTCCATTCCGCTTCCATTATTCCGCTTCCATTGTTGAGATCTCTCAACTGGTATCAGAGCGCGGTGTTCTAGCTGAGCTCGAGTGTGAGCTTGGAGCCCAAAGTCTACTGCTATAGCTCTGTGGGAGGAACGAGAAGCTCCATTGGGTGTCTTTACTTGCATGCTGATGTGCAGAGACCTTGTAGAAACCTTTGGAAAGTTCTCTGAGTGGTTTTTGCAAGCCAGCAGGTGGTTTTGGAGGCAAAAAGGCAGTCTATTTTAGACCTGAGAGTCTTGTGATAAAGATATCTTTCTTTAAAAGCTGAATCTTGTCCCAAGATCAAAAGAAAAGTTGTAGAAGACTTTGAGTACTTCATTTGTTGTTTTTCCATCTTTGTCATCCAAGTTTTCACTGAAAAGTTACAACTCTTGCAAAAAGTGACGAAATTCAATTTCCTGAGCGGATTTCGTGTGTTGGATCTCCATATCTAGGCCACCATTTGCAATTTAGACACTCCCAATGGATTTAGAGCAGTCCAAAACTTCTACCTGTGAAGCTAGTTCCGATTCCGTGAAGTTCTGAAGCTGTAGTGAAGCTCTGTCTACTCCAACATCTTCATTCTATCATTTCGTGTGTGAGTGGAAACTCAACATCTGGGCCTCCATTTGTAGAGCTATCTATCCTGTTGGATCCGGGACTGCTTGAAACATATGTCTACAAAGCTGCTTGCTATTCCGTGAAGAATCGAGGGAGTTGTGGTTCTCTATGTTTTTCCGTTGTCTCTTTGAAGGAAATTTCTCAAAGTTTCTAAGACCTTCTCATTGATTGCCATGTGGCATTTTGGCTAAGGTTAAGTTTCCTAAGGTTCATTTTTTACAAAGAAATGCAAGGGTTGACTGGCTCTTACTCCATCCGTAGATGAGATTTTGGAGTTGTGGCAGAAGAGAGATATTTGCAGATTGTCTTGCTGAGTTCAATTATGCAGTGATGCCCATGTTTTGAGACATCCCAGGTTTTATTTTCACTAGCAGTCATTGCCATGGGGCCGTGATTCTTGGATATACCTTATACAGACCACTCTGGTTTGCATTGGGTTGCAGTGGATGCTTTACATGCCATTTGGATGCATTGCGATCCTTGTTGGATGTGCTGATAGGCCCAGATTGCCTTGCGGGATGATTGATTGATGGACGTTTAGCACACAGATGCTATTTTATGCTAAGGGACAGCTTTGACATATTGCAGTGGATGCACAGGTTGTGCTATGATCTCTTGGATGAGACATTATTGATGCTTATGCCCATGGACAGTGTTTATGCTTGAGGCATTTGGCTCTTATTGGCATTATATTTGCCATTGTTTTGTCCTTGTGGGTTGACATTTTCTTTTGGGCCAGATGTGCTCATATGGATGCATAGTATATGCACATGAGTCAGATGCATTTTTGATGCTTTGAGCCTTGAGTCTCGGTGACACTATCCTTCATTAAGACAGACATATTGGGTGCACCTACTATTTGGTGTGATTTCTCTCTTGCAGGTACTAGCATGCAGGTACTAGCATTTGGGATTTTGTTTCATTTGCATCATGGCATCTTCTTCCATGTCTGAAAAGGAGTTTTTCAGCATTAAAAAGTTTGATGGGACAAACTTTTCTTTGTGGAAAGAACAGATAAAGGAGGTGCTTATTCAAAAGAAGTAGATTAAATCCTTGGCAGGGATCGAAGCTAAGCCTGCAGATATGTTTGAGGGTGATTGGAATGAATTGGATGCATTAGCAAAGTCTACTATAAGACTTCATCTTGTAGAAGTTTATTTCATAGTAGTAAATGAGCAGACTATGGAAGATTTGTGGAAGAAATTATGTGCCACTTATGAGAAGGAAACTGCCTCTAAGAAAGTTTACCTTATGAAGAGATTGTTTGAGATGCAGATGAAGGAAGGGGTCTCCATTTCTTCTCACTTGAACGAATTCAATATTATTTTCAGTTAGCTTCATGCTCAAGAAATGAATTTTGATGCGGAGACTAAGGCAATATTCCTCTTATGTTCATTGCCATCCTCATGGGATACCTTCTGTACAGTTGTTAGTAACTCTGCACTTGGTGGAGTACTGAAGTTTGATGATGTTGTAGGTAGCTTGTTGGCCGAGGAGATTAGACGGAAGTCTATGGATGGCAACAAGTAGGATGCAGCCTTAAATGTGCAAAGGGGTAGATCACAGTTCAGGGGGAAGTCCCAAGACAGAGGGAAGTATCATAGCAAATCCAGGGCATGGAACATTGAGTGTTACTATTGTGGCAAGAAGAGCCACATGAAAAAGGATTGCTGCAAGCTGAAAAGAGAGCAAAAGGATAAGAAAAAGAATGCAAATTGGGGTGCAAATAAGAAGGAAGAGAGTACAAGGGAGGACAAAGGAAAAATGAAGATTGAGGAGATTAATGCAGTCACTGATGATAGTGACAATGACATTCTCTTCATGTCTAGTCTACCTGTAGATTTGCTTACCAATTCATATGGTGCATATTCCCAGGATTGGATTTTGGATTCTCGTGCTTCATTCCATGTTACTCCCCATAGGGAATGGTTCTCCACTTATGACAGTGGGGAAAGACAGGTTGTGTGCATCTTGGAAATAACTATGCATGTGACATAGTGGGAGTAGGTGACATAAAGTTTTCTTTCGCAAATGGGTCTACATTTATTTTGAAAAATGTGAGACATGTGCCTAAGCTAACCAAGAGTCTTATTTCAGCGGGTTAGCTAGATGATGGTGGTTGTATCCCTTACATGTATCAGGGGTATCTGATCATGTTGTTGCAATAACTGAGTAGCCAAGTACTTCTTTGTGGCATTGCCGGTTGGGGCACATGAGCCAGAATGGAATGAAACTCTTATGCCGTTTGGGTTATGTACCGCATTTGAGTTTTTCTAATTTTGAATTTCAAGCACACTGTGCACATACTGCATGTGCACACAGTTGCCACCTCAGCACAGAGCTTCACTGGCACACCTGCTAAATACTATGTGACATTCATTGATGATGCAACTACGAGGGTGTGGGCTTATGCTATAGCTTGGAAAAGCGATGTGTTTCACGTATTTAAAAAATGGTTAGCTTTGGCTGAAAATCATAGTCAGGTAGAATGCTTAAATGCGTACGGGCTGATAATGGTGGAGAGTATATCTCTCATGACTTTCAACATTTCTGTCACATACACATGAGATCAAGAGGGAGCTCACGCCCCCTTGTACTCCAGAGTAGAATCCATTTGTAGAACAGATGAACCGCACCATTTAGGAAAGGTTGCAATGTATGCTTTCCAATGCAAGTCTTTCTGGTGGTTTTTGGGCTGAGGCAATGAAGACTGTAGTGCATGTGATCAATAGATCACCTAGCAAGAGTTTGGATGGTGGTATTCCTGAAGAGGCATGGAGTGGCAAGAAGCCCTCTTACTCTCATTTGCGTATGTTTGGGTGTGAGGCATATGCACATGTGCCAAAAGAGCTTCGGAAGAAGCTAGATCCTAGGTCTAGGAAGTGCATCTTTCTGGGTTATGGTGAAAGTGGAGAGATGGGCTATCATCTCTGAAATCCAGAAGCAAAGAAAATCATATGAAGCCATGATGTGGTCTTCAATGAGAAGAAGATGCATAAGACACCCATGAGGGATGTGAAAATGAGGAGAATCACTTTCCAGGATGTGAATCCACCCGCATATGTTGATAGACAACAAGCTGTCCATGCACCGAATGTGCAGGAAATGGTGCCACCAGGTACTCCCACAGGTAGACAATCAAGGGTAGATGATGGATCATCTATTGGTGACAATGATGAGTCGAATGTGGTTGATATGCAGGCGGGACAGCAAGCTGAAATGATTTTGAGAAGAACATCTAAAGTGTCTAGACCGCCTGAGAGATTTTCCAGGGGTAGACTATGTGATGCTTACTGATTGCGGGGAGCCTTTTTGCTATAGAGAGGTTATGATGCATGAGGATCAGTGCAAGTGGGAGTATGCTATGCAATTAGAGTATGCAATTAGAGATGAGTTCACTCATAAAGAATAAAACTTGGGACTTGGTTTCTTTGCCACATGGAAAGAAAGCATTGCCATGTAAATGGGTCTATAAGATGAAGGTCACAAGTGATGATGTGCCTAGGTACAAGGCCAATTTGGTTGCTAAAGGGTTCAAGCAAGAGAAGGGTGTGGACTTTGATGAGATATTCTCTCCAGTTGTGAAGATGACCACACTTAGATGTGTACTTGGACTTGTGGCAACAGAGGATATGGAGCTTATGCAAATGGATGTCAAGACAGCTTTCTTGCATGGGGATTTGCATGAGAAAATTTACATGGTACAGCTGGAAGGCTTTGAAGAAAAGGGCAAAGAGCATTTGGTTTGCAAGTTGAAAAAGAGTCTCTATGGCCTTAAGCAAGCGCCTAGAGAATGGTATCACAAGTTTGATGTTTTCATTCAGTCCTAGGATTTTAGAAGAAGTGAGATTGATCACTGCCTCTACACTTAAAGGGCTAAGGATAATAGCCTGATACTCTTGGCACTTTATGTGGATGATATGTTATTGGCTAGCAAGAACACTTATGAGCTTGATGCATTGAAGGCCAAGTTGCATGAGGCCTTTGACATGAAGGATTTGGGACCTACAAGTCATATTCTTGGTATGCGCATCACGCGTGACTGGAGTAGGAAACTCCTTTGGCTTTCACAGAAGGAGTATGTTACAAAAGCATTGTAGCGTTTCAATATGGAGGGGGGGAAGGCAGTAAGTACTCCATTGCCTCCATATGTGAAACTGAGTTAGCCAGATAGTCCCAAATCAGATGAGGAGAGGCCCATGATGGCCAAGGTTGCTTATGCATCAGCAGTTGGGAGTCTTATGTATGCTATGATAGCTACTAGATCAGACATTGGATTTGCAATGGGAGTTGTTAGCCGGTATATGACTAATCCAGGAAAGAGGCATTGGGAGGCAGTTAAGTGCATCATGAGGTACATGAAGGGTACCAAGGAGGTGTGTATCTGCTTTGGCAAAGGAGAGATGTGTGTTATTGGGTACATAGATTCATACTATGCAGGGCATGTGGATAGCAGGAGATCCACTTCTGGTTATGTGTTCACCCTTGCAGGTAGTGTAGTGTCGTGGATGTCTCACTCACAGAAGTGCGTTGCTTTGTCTACCATAGAGGCTGACTATGTTGCAGGTTGACTATGTTGCAGCCACAGAGGGTTGCAAGGAGGCTATATGGCTTGATCGGCTAGTGAGAGATTTGGGGATTCATACAGGTGTATCGACATTGCATAGTGATTCCATGAGTGCTATTCAGCTAGCATAGAATCCAGTCTTTCATGCAAAGACCAAACACATTAAGGTCAGGTACCATTTTATCAGGGAGGTACTTGAGGACAAGCGCATAGAGCTTGTCAAGGTTCATATAGATGATAACCCTGCAGATATGCTGATGAAGAGTCTACCTAGTCAGTGGTTTGAGTATTGTCGTGTATTGATGGGCATTGGATAATATGGTTGTTCTCCCTTAAAGGCACATTGGCCTTTAAGTGGGAGGTTGTGGGGGTTAAAGGCCACTGTACCTTAACCTCGGTTATGTACAATACTCAAACACACACATATATATATGGATGACATAGAAGATTAGGGTGTTCTGCACCCACCAAAACTTGTGTGACTCTCTCTCTCACCTTCTTCCATTCTGCTTCCATTGTTAAGATCTCTCATCTTTCTAGCTGCTCTGACTTACAGTGTGTGTGTTTCATAGCTAGCTCATGGCTTTTATTGCAAGCTTTTCTTTGGCAACTCCTTGTACACAGGACTCGCTTCTTTTCCTTATGATGCATGATATCTCTTTTGTTATGGTCTCAGACTCCGCTTCTACTTACAACTGGATGTTATGCAAACTCTCTCCTTGTTTATGAGCTCTTTCTCAATTGATTAACGAGGTCTCTCTCAACGTTATGATTTACGAGCTCTTTCTCAGTGTTATGCAAGCTCTCTCCGGCATTCAAGCCTTGCTCCTTTTTCTCAGTTTATCTCATTTCTTCATAGCCTTGCGCATAGCTATTCACGTGCAAGAAGTTTGTTTGGGTCATTTTGTCTCTACATAGGCCTCCTATAATCAAAATTGATCGGACTATATTGTGTGGTTCTTGGTCTAGCTCTTGCTGCTGCTACTGCTAACGTGGCTTATTTAATGGCTCTTTCATGTTGGGCTCTTTGGTTGCTGCCTGCTTCCTTGCACGTAGTAAATGGCAACACACAGGTTATAGTTCCGTAGTTATAACACCCTCCTTCGCTCTCCTTGCTTGCTGGTCGATCCTCTTCCACGTAGCCTCGGTTTCTTTTCCTATCCTATAGCTCTACTTTGATCAGGTGATAATAGGTTTGCAACTTTGATCTTGTGCTCTTTGTAGATATGCATTAGGGTTCCTAACTTGAACTTTTGTGAAGCTCTTGGTTTATTAGAGACTTGCTTGTGGTTACAGACTTGCATGTGGAGCTCTTGGAGAGGCTCCCCCATTGTACATACTCGTATCTCGCATTGCTCCCAATATCCTTTCAGTGCAGTTAGTTCGAGTGCCTTCCATGCCTCCTCACACTTTGCTTATTGCTTTGATCAGAACCCAATTTCTTTTATTGAAAGACTATTTTTCTTTTATTGCATGTAGCATCTCCTTATTGCATATATATATAAACATAAATATAAATATAAATATAAATAAATAAATATATATATGTAATATTTATAATGCAATGTAACTTACTTCTTTTCTTGTATAGTAATGCTTCAATTAATTACTTAAGTTCCCTTAAGAGCTAGGTTTTTAAATTGCCTTATGTAATTGATCCTTTATCTAATTACCTTTATTTGTTCTAGTAATTGTCCTTTTTATATATCTATCCTTCTATTATTTGTATCTTTATTTTGTGTGCTTTAAAGAATTTTCTTAGGAAAAAATTTTAAATCCCTTTTCTAATAAAAGGTTTTCTTGTCCCTTCATATAATGTGCTTAGAGATTTTTTCTTTTCTTTATTCATTCAACTATATTCATTTCCATTATTAAGTCGATTGCTCTTTTCTAATTTATTACTATTCTTCCTTACTTGGGCTTTTTGTTAATGCATTTTCTTTATGCATGGTATTCAATAATTATATTATTTTTTCATCTTTCCTTTTCTTTAATTAATTGTTCTTTAAAAGAGAATGTGAAGTAATCCCCTTGACTTTTCCCCTCCACTCACCCCCTCTTTATTTATACAAATCCCACCTCCCCTCTACGTATAACCACTAATTCCTTAATCCGCTCTCTACATTTGGTGAAATGAGCCTTGGGTGTGGAGGAACCCCCATGGGGAATTTCCAATATAAATTTACTTTTTTCTCACAAGGATGTGGACTACCCCCCTCTTTAAATGAAATCTAGGTACAACTTTCCTTTTTAAGGATTGGGTGTGGACTACCCCCTTACCATAATTATTTTCTTCATCGCGGGTGTGGAATACCCCCCATGTACAGTATGTTCCAATAATCTACAATAGTTTTCTTTCATTTGCAAGGGGGTGGGATGGCCCCCTTTGTTTGCTTTTGTAAAAAAGAATTTAACTTTTTCTTGCAAGGGTGCAAGGCCGCCTCTCTTTTTTCATATGTGTTTAATTTTTGACACCCCATTTTAATATTTTCAGAATCTTGAGAGGTGTCTTGCTCCATGGAAGCGATAACAAGTTGGGGTTTACAAGCATTACTTGTCTTTCCTCACAAAACTATGATGTTCTTACACATTGTTTTGTTTGGATGGCAACAGGTAAGTGGACCCTGACCTTGGAGCCTAGACTCGTTGACAGATTCGACACCGTTGTACTAATTCTTTGCTTAAAGTTTGCAAACTCAATATAAAGAAAAACTCTATTGCTAATCCTCTTGCTTTCCTTACCAATTTTTTTGGATTGCAATATTTTAAAGGTTACTTCAATTTAGTTTTCTTAAAAAAATTTCAATCCATTGCTTATCCAAATGATTTAATTAATTGTATGGTTCATTTATTGATGGGATTATTAAATCTAAACACACAAACTGATCTCCCAACAGGCTAGTACCATATAATTAATTCATAATCATAGGATAATTTTAAGCATGGTCAATTGTTTGTCTTTGGAATTATTTTGTGTCCCTTTCCTTTGTTTACTAATGATTACTTTTTTGTGTGCAGAAACATTGATTCCCAAAAATGGAGTATGCATCTACTAATGGCATCACTTTTATATCACTTTTGACACTTATCATAGAGATCCCTTTTTATGGCATTTACTATTAGGTAGGGAGTAAGTTCCACATGGTGGGCTTACTTCCCACCATGTGGTCTTACCTTTGGGTTGGGGGTGGCCCCACACACACACACACACACACACACACACACACACACACACACACACACTTTTTCGATGTCTCATACAAGCATGCACTCATGATGTCTACACAATTTTTCCTAATTGGCCCCTGCCCCCCCCCACACACACACACTTGCACTTGCTGCCCCTCAAGGTTTCCTTGACATATTTGCACTTTTCTTTGTTCAATTATTAAATCTTTTCTTTTAAACTAATTCCTTTATTTCCTTAATTTAGTTCGAGTCTTTATATATAGCTACACACACATATAATTAATAACTGAAATGTATATTCTAGTATGCTTTTTTTCTCGCTTTAAAGCCTTATACACAAACTTACATTAATGCCTTTTGTAACTAGATGTCTCTCTCTCTCTCTCTCTCTCTCTACACACACACACACACACACACACACACACACACACACACACACACACACACATGTTCACTACATATCCCCTCAAGGCCAAGAACAAAAAAACTTATATTTGACTTACATGGTTCATAAAACTTTACACACTTGGAAATTGGGATTTTTTAAAACCTTGTTTTTTTGCTCTTTTTGTTTCAAAATGTGGAGTTCACACTGTATTGCCGTGGGTCTCTCTTAAACTCAGGTCTTTAGGGAACGCCTCTAAGGCTCCAATAGGGGAAATGAACTCATTAGTTTTTGAGTTGTCCGTAGGAAGGGCATGACCCCGCGCCCCCCCCGCCCCCCTACCCAGATGAAGTGATAAAATTTGTAGGCCAAGAATTTGAGATTGATTGTAACACTATTAATAGGCACTTTCACCCTTGAACATGGCCTCAATAGGCAGATCAATGCAACGATGGATGTCCCTGAGGCTTCATGGGGTGGTGAAACAAAATTTGTATGGATAGACAACTGACAACACTCACAGGATACTCCTGACCCTGGCTTTTATACTAAATGTTAGGCATAAACCTTGCAATGACTTTGTTCTCGGAGATCGTATTATACATAAAATCATGAACGAAATGCTAAGGAGACAATCAAGACAGAAGCTCACACATAGGATCCATTCAAGCATTCTAAATACTGTCAATGCTTAACACTAATTTAAAGGAGCATAATTAGTTGTGATGATATTGCAACTTTCGGTGAAAACATGACTATATATTGTTTAACAAAAAATCACACGACATGGAATATGATGCTTAGCTCATGCCTACTGGCCTTGTCGCAAAATATAAGCCATTGAGACCCTGTAACAACTTGACTGTGGACCCTACAAGATTGTTAGCAACTGCTCTACGACCAATACTAGAAGACTAAGCGCATTCTCATGGCTCATGGCTCCACATGCCGGGGCTTGACAAAGAGAGGGCAGTCGTGTGCCTTTGAGAATTCGTAGGTTGTGGCCTCTAACTCCTCGTAATGAAACCCCACGTGATCTTCATGCACTTCCAAAAGCCAATACTCATCATTGCATGCATGGACCAATCCGGTTGCATTGACCAACAACCACCCACATCGAGCGTTCCATAGCCCACATGATCTCTAATGTCCATGCCATTGGACCAATCACAGCCGATCCTAATAACCCCTCCACGCCTTCGAGCTCACAGGTACCTCCCCATTTGGGAGCCTTAGAGCAACAAACCTGAGCGCTCTCTCTCTCTTCCTCTTAGTTCCTCTCTCCTTGTCCCTCCCAACAACTCTGTGTGTGTGTACATATATATATATGTATGTATGTATGTAATCCCTACATATCCCATGAGGCCAATAACCAAAAAACTTATATTTGACTTACATGGTTCATAAAACTTTATACACTTGGAAATTGGAAAATTTTTAAATCTTCTTGTTTGTCCTTTTTGTTTCAAAACATGGAGTTACACTATATTGTCATTAGTGGGTCTCTCTTGAACTGAGGTCTTTAGGGAATCTCTCTAAGGCTCCAATAGGGGAGCCCTTTAATAATGAATGAATTAATTAGTTTTCGAGTTGTTCATAGGAAGGGCATGACCCCCCCCACTTACCTAGATGAAGTGATAAAATCCGTAGGCCAGTAATCTGGGATCAACTGCAACACCCTATTCATATGCATTTTCACCCTTCAATTTACAACAATTGTTCCCACCTAGTTGGAGACGATGGCAGACCAGTGTGAAGTTGGTGAGCAATTGAATAGCATGTGGCTGGCTACATGGCACGTTAAATAGCTAGTGCCTGTGTTGGAAGGTGATGTGGCATACCAAGGTTCTTCTTGAAGGAATGCTTGGGCATTAGAAGGAATTTTTTCCAACGTGGAACTTCTATCAAAGTGGGGCAAGGTCCACTCGCCCGGGCACGTCACCTCGTGCCAATCCCGGCTCAAAAGCATCTTGGAACCCAATAGTTGCAAGATTTTTACTATCTTACAATGGATACTGGAGCGGCAGAGCTACAGAGTGGCGGATGGACGACTCGATCAAAACCCCTTGGCGCAGGTTGGCCTTCTGAGTAGGCAGATCACATGCAACCAGAGACGATAAGCACGCCAGGACGCTAGCTTTACTTCAAGTGATACTTTTCTGGCAATTGATTTCCATCGTGTCCATACTTCGTAGGCAGTTAACGGAGAGAGCGCTTGTGGTGACACTATCTCACGCTCGCTGCCCTCGGACAACCCAAAGCAACTTGTGAATTTTCCACAGGTAGAACTGTAGAAATACTGTCTAGTCTGACGACCTCTGAATTTTGACAGGCAAACCCAAAGCTCCAGATTTCAAGCATAAATTTACCAAAGAGTCGTTATGGATACACGGTTGGTACGATCCAGGTTGGGTTACAGACATGCTCGAGAAAAAGGAGTCCAGAAGCAAGGGAATGGACGGCGCCAAAGCACCCACTGGTCAGGCCCTGTGGAACGCTCAAGGCCGTGGTTTGGTGGAGCATGTCAGCAATTGCAAAATCAGCATTAGGCCTGGAGTACCGGTGAACGCAGGCTGGGAGATGCTGAGCTTAGAGGAGGCACTCACTTCTTTGGAAGGAATGTCCAAGCTGCCGTCGGTTGAGAAATTTATATGCACCTTACACAAATGCAGAAAAAAGAAAAATCTAACGTATGCTAAGCGCTTGTATGCCTACATGTGCAAATGTGGGCTGGAAGCTGATAAATCCCTCGGGAACTACCTTGTCCCAATGCTGGTGGAATGTGGAAGCATTTGCCATGCTCTGCGGGTTTTTAACCGGTTGGTCAATCCGAATGAATATTCTTGGACTTCTCTCATCACGGGTTATATTGAACTCGGGGAATCACAGCACGCCCTCAACTTGTACCAGAAAATGCAAGAGCATTGTGTACTTCCTAACAAGTATACGTTTGTGGCCGTGCTGAAGGCCTGTGCTAGGCTGAAAGATGGGGGGAGAGGCCGAGAAATACATGCTGAGATTTCCAGAAAGGGGTTGGAAAGAGATCTTTTTGTTGGTAGTATGTTGGTCGATATGTATGCCAAATGTGGCTCACTTTCAGCAGCACAAGAAATGTTTGACAATCTTCCATTTAGAGATGTAGTCTTGTGGACTTCACTAATTGCTGGATATGCCGAACACGGGCTTGAGGAGGAAGCGTTGAACTGCTTTGAACAAATGCAACTGGAGGGTGTGTCTCCGAATGCTGTCACGTTTGTTTGCAGCTTGAAAGCTTGTGGCTCCGTAGGAGCCATAGAGAAGGGCCGAGAAATAGGCAATAAGATTGCCAGAAACGGGTGGGAAAGAGATCCTTTTATTGGCAGTGCTTTGGTCGATATGTATGCCAAATGTGGCTCGCTTGCAAAAGCACAGGAAGTCTTTGACAAGCTTGCAGCTCGAGATGTGGTCTCATGGACTGCACTAATCGCAGGATATGCCCAGCTAGGAGAAATCGAGACTGTTTTCCATTTGTTTGAGAGAATGAGGGGAGAAGGCATAAAGCCAGACGCGATCACGTTCCTTAGTGTTTTATCTGCCTGCAGTCATGCTGGTCTAGTGGACGATGGCCAGAAGTACTTTGAGGCCATGAGCAAAGACTACGGCATTACTCCAACAATTGCACATCATACCTGCATGGTTGATCTTCTTGGCCGGGCAGGCCAATTAGGCGAGGCGGTAGGCATGGTGAAGCAGATGACTTTCCAACCTGATCTTGTGTTATTGCTTACTCTGTTGGGTGCTTGTCGAATGTGGGGTAATGTGGAGCTTGGAAGACAGGCCTTTGAACATGCAGTGCAGTTGGATGAAAAGGATGCTTCAGCTTATGTTTTGATGTGTAACATCTATGCAGACGCTCACATGCAGGAGGATGAGAAGAAGATTGAGGCTATGAGAGTGAAACAAGCACATAAGAAGCCAGGACAGAGTTGGACTGAAGTTGACGGGATTGTGCATACCTTTATGGTGGGGGATACAAGACATTCCCAAAGCAAACATATATATGCAAAGCTAGAAGACCTTTCCCTCAAAATGCAGGAGAGAGGGTATGTCCCAGATTTGCACGGTTTGTTCCGGGACGTATCTAACTCTGGAAAGAAGGATGGATTATGTGGCCATAGTGAGAAGCTGGCTATCGCATTTGCCCTGCTCAATACACCCAAGGGGACACCAATACGGGTTGTCACAAATATCCAGGTTTGTGATGACTGTCATGCAGCCACTACAATTATATCAAAGATAGAGCAGCGAACTATTATTGTCCGAGTTACAGACTGTGTTCATGTCTTCAAGGAAGGAAAATGCACTTGTGGGGATTATTGACGACAAAGTACATCCACATTAGCTATTTGCAAAATTCCATTTGGAATGATGGATGGGTGAGATGCAGTGAGAGGGAGGGATGTGTTAGAAACAGTCAATGCCCTATATGTGAGCCCCATTTGAAGAGAACATGAGGCTTTGACTAGGGGAACACATGCCCATCATGGGTTGTGTGTATACCTGTTGAGGTTTGAAGGAATTGAGCACATGCCCATCTAGGGATGTGCAGATCGGTTCAGGTGGGATTATTTGTGAGTGCCCCATGAGAGCTGTTTGGTTTGGCCATAAGCTTTATGTATTTCCTGGGTAGCCGTAATGGCTGCTTCTGGGCTTCTCCTGGAGCTGACTAGGTCAGCTAACAGCCAGTCCTATGATCAGTCCATCTAAGGGCTGGTCTGGCTGAAGTGGTTGAAGGGGGAAGATTCAAGACAGCCCTCCCCATTCCTATCTATAGAGGGCTATTGGCCCAGCAAGGCACATAGGAGACAGTATTGGCCCTGATTCCACTGAAACCTCCTATAAATAGAGGGCCATTGGCCCTGTCGATTATATTGTAAGCAGCACTTGGCTGCACATTTGAGCCGTGTTTTGAATCTTCAGCCGATTTTTTTTGTGAAGCTTCATTGATGTTCTTTTGTCTGTCTATCTGCTGTACTTTGCCAGCTCTGAAATTCTACTTTCCTTATCAGTACTATGAGGTCTGGGCATCTAGTTGATGCCCTTATATCTGGCATGCTACCAGAGCCCAAAGATTCAACTTTTATGATCTACATGAACGTCTAAAGGAAGCAGGCCCTGTTCTTACGTTTTACTTAAGTGTGCGTTCTTGCGCGTTGGTGCAGCGTGTACTTCAGTTTTAAGTGTCTTTGTAGCCTCCCAAATGCTTATCCCCAACTTTGGTGAAGGGGGAAGTTGGATGGTACCAACTATCCACTTCAGAAACTGAAGACTCACAGCCACATGGTTATCTGAAACGTCACCAGTTAAAGCCCTAAGAGAGAGTTACTGGGAAGAACATGACATCTGCAGATCCAAGCGAGGTAAGGAGTGGAAAGACAAAAGATGCCAAAGACCATTGTCGCATCATCCTAACAACAAGTGTCGGTGTTTATACTTGTAAAGAAACAATCTTTTGAATCCTGGACGATCTTGAAGGACACCTGTGAGAAGAGTAACTCAACATGAGTATCTCCTGAATCAATTACATACAATCAGGATGGAGAAAGGTGACATGGTGCATGACCACATCATGAAGGATCCTGGACCAGTTGGTGGCAGTCGGTCCCAACATCAAAATGTTTGAGGCTACTCAGTTTCCAGGATACGTTGACAAGGATTGCATAAAGTATACCAGTACAAGGAAGGTAAAAGAAGCCTGCAAAGGAGTCTTTAAGTCAGAGGATGCAAATCTAGCTTTAAGTGAAGAACTTTTTCTTGATGTTATTATTGTGAATCGTGATGAACATTCTGCCATGTGGAGAGGAGGGTCGGATTGCAGACATGATGCATTGGAGCACTTGTCGAATAAGACAGGGTGACATAAGTCCTTGCAGCTAGCACATTTGGACTCAACAATAATAGTGAGGGACAGCAGAGGTGGTTCCATTAGTCGGATTGGTGAAGAAGAGGTGCTCTCTAATGCCCTTTACATCTAAGACCTTTGCAAAAATTTCTGTGGGTGCTTGGATGAAGCATATGATGAAGTTAGAGTCCCGCAATGGGGGGTTGTCATCAATTTGAAAGAGACATGTAAAGATCTTGCTTGAGGGATAGAGGAGGGGAGGCCTATATAAGATTCTGGCTTTGTTAGTCCCAGATCAGGATCACTCCAGTTCGAGGTTGGTTTAGTGGATGGACTTCGATCAACCTCTTGTATCAATAATATTTCATTGATACAAGAGGTTGGTCTAGTGAATGGACTTCGATCAATAATAGGCACCTCGGAGATGTACTTGGCTTTCATTGAAGGCAAGCAATATCGGGATCTTTAATAGCTAGCGATTGAGTTGGTGGACTTTGACCATATGCGGAAAGATAACTATAAGTCAAGGTTAGGATCAGTATTCTTTCTTTCTTTGGTGATTTTAATGGCTTATATGGGGATTTATCATGTCAAAATATGTGCAAGTGAATGGAGGTTAAAGATCTTTAGGATAGATGGATCTAGATAGGCACCTCGAAACGGCCTCATTCCAATCTTGACTAGCTAGACATGGTAAGCACAATTCCATTCTACCTAATTTGGGGAGCCTTGAAATCAAGCTTTGCTTGTTTGTGCGTTATGAGGGCAAGTATCATTTCCTTGCATCGTCCTGTAGGTTTCATGTAACCGGCCTTTGACTGACAAAGGGCAGAATATGTGACACTATTATCTCAAAATACAGCCACCATGTTCCATTGCCATTGCCCAAACACAATACTTAGAGCATACAAATTCACAGCATAGCATCACTGAACCATACAAAACAAGGGAGGCTTGCCCCTACTCACGTACACAGTGACACCTGTTGGCCCCAACACTTGGTGACCCTTGTAGTATTTATTTATTCATTGGTATAGTTCAAATAATAGGGATTCCCTTCTTGAACTCACCTGCAGGTGCAACCCAGTACAATGCCAACCTGTGGCTATGCCAACTCCCAGTGCTATTCTCTTGGTTCCTTGAGTTATCACAAGCAGAACAACCCAGCATCATGCCAAGCAATGCATCTACACAAATCAAAGCCATTACTGAGCCCAAGGCTTGCCACTGCACCCCTAGGAAGAGAGTATCACAACCAATGCCCCAATCCTCTCCCAGGCCAACTGCATGGCATCCAATCTTCCAGAAACTCAGCAAGAATGATAGTAGCACAAAGCAGAAGGAGAAGACAAGAATTCGGCCAACAAAAGGAGCCTGTTCCAGTTCGAAACAGCCTCAGAAGATGGTTGAACATAGATAGCAAACTCTGGTAGGAGGGAGCTGTCCTTGACTGACTTCCAAACCCAGCAAAGTTCATAAAAGAGAGCGTGCAGCAAGCTTTAGCAAATCTGCCATGAATTCGTCCACTAGAATGAAGATTCCAGCCCACTGAAACCTCAGAAATCAGTGTGCCTTGCACCAGATAGGAGCTAGGAGTGAGGTGTCCAAGAATATGGCTTCAGATGCAGGAAAGGAGAACTTCTGTTGCAAAGAAAGTCGAGAAAACCTTCAGAAAAGGCCTAGAATGAAGGCGTCTAGGCCCAGGGAGCATGCCAGCAGCAGAGGTAACACCAAGGGGAGGAGAACAGTCGCGGAGAAAGCTTCAAAATCGACTTCAGCCAGCAAAGGGAGAGTTGCAAAAATCGGCCATCTTCAGAAGAAGACTCCTTTAGTAGGGGAGAAGACCCAGAATAGCGAGGAAGACTAAGGAAGGGCTCCAAGGCCTTCGAGGTGCTTCCAGATGTGACACACAAGTGCCACAAGGCAAGGAGAGAGGCCACACATGCTCCACAGACAAACACATGGCAAAAAAGGCATGGGACTTTAATGCCCCTAAGGGTGTCACTTGGCAAACCATGACCCTAATGCTTGGAACCAGTATATAGGACCTCTAGTGGGTCAATTTTTAAAGGATGACCCGAGTGAACTCAACCAATGAGCTTAGAGAATAGAACCACTCTAATGGCACTAGGAGTTGCACTTGTTGCACATGAAATCATAGGTAGGCTATATTCAGTGACGGTTAGTTTAAACACTTCACCATCACCATCACCATCACCATCATGTACCCGAGACATACCCCCCTCTTGAAACAGCAAACTATCTTGTTTGTTGTCCCAAAATTACCGCAAATAGAAAAGGGTATCACAATAGGCATAAACAGCCCATAAACCATAGTACAACATCACATGAAGTACAAAAATACAATGCACATACAACAGGACTGCAGATCCATCCATGTGGTATTGTATCAACCGTTTGGAGTGTCACGATCACTCATCATAGAAGTCTCACAGCAGAAACACTGTCAGCATCAGTGCCTTAGGTGGAGCCACAGTGTCACCAAGTGACCTCTAGATATCCTGTGAGCCTGTTTGCATTGTGGGAGCGGAGGTGCTACCCCTCCCATGAGCATCCGGTAATGCTCCAGATCTATGCTCTGCTGAACCGGAATGAGCCGCTACCACAGTAGGCTCGAGACCAAATGCCTCAAGGTAGGATAATTCTTGGACTTCACTCGATAGCATCTGGCAACTCTACCGTTAACCTTCTAATCCTTATGTGCCACAATCTGCTTAGGAATCAAGACCTCATCTTGCTCATCAACTTCAAGTTGCTCTTCAACTGGCATATCCTGTGACACTTCTTCATGAAAAGGCTTCAACAAGCTAACATGGAAAGCATTGTGGATGGTCCACTTCTCAGGTAACTTCAGCATGTAAGCTACCTCATTGATCTTCTCAAGAACTTGAAAGGGCTCGTAGTACCTCATACTCAGCTTGGTGTACAACTTTACCTTCCCTTTCTTGCTCCTAAGACGTGCCTTAAGAAAATGCAGCAATACCCAATCACCTTCCATGAAGACCAAAGTTCCTGCGATGCTTATCTACAGCTCTTTTCTGCTTGAGTGTGAGACACCATGGGACTACCTCCCTGCATTCCAGGCTGTATCCCCACATTAGCATACAAAGGATTTAGGGATGGCTGTGAGGTCATGGCCAGATCCTCCTCTAAAGTGAGTTGGCTGAATCACATACTGTGGTTGGGCTTGTTGCCCTTGCTGCACATTCTGAGCATTGCTACCATGCTCATTCCCATTTGGTCCTTGCCTCTGTGGCACTGCAAGTGGCTGTACCACTGGTGTCTTTGGCTCTGGTAGTGGCTATCCCACCTGCATTTGTGGATCTTGTATGGGCTGCGCCTTTGCCCTTGGCAATAGAGCTGGATTATGTACAATCTCAGCAAAGCTCTGAGTGAGTTGAGTTAAAACTTGCAACATAGAAGCCATCTGAGTTTGCATCACGGCCATAGAATGTGGCTGTACACTTGGGTCTGCACCCAATGCAACTATACTAGCAGAGTTATGTACTTGTGGAGCTGGCTACCCCAATGCATCAACCTGAGTATTCTGCCCTTCATGGGCTGCATCTTGCACTCTTATTCCAGGGTGTGCTCCCCTTATTTGTTGCTCTGGATCAGACTCTTAAGTCTTCATCACAACCAAGCCTTATATGCTCCATATTAAAGGCAATGCGTGGCTGTACCAAGAAAATGATCCAAGAGGAGGATGAATCTAGTGAAGAAGATAAAGATCACAATATGAGCCAAGAGGAGGATGCGGATAATGACATCGCACGGGAGGAAGATGGAGATCACGATATTGAGGAAGAAGACAACGATCATCAAGAATCACCACACTTTATTGAAGAAGATGATCAAGTACTTTTAGGTGAACGTACGATGCTAGAGTACGATGATGATATAGGAGATCAACTCGGTATAGAGTTGGAGATAGACTTGTTTGGCGCCTTAGACTTGGCTCAAGATGAAACAGTTGATGTAAATGCTCTTCATTGAATTTTTTTCATCTCAAACTTGGACATGAATATATGAGCTTCAAAGGCTTGATGTACATGCTCTCATATTTTTATTCTCTCAAAAGATCAAACATGTAAAAAATTTGTCATTGGAAAAAACTAACTTTTAAGGCCTATATGAGTTAAAAACCTCTCTGGAAAACATCGCTATAAAATAGTATCTCAGTGTCGCTATATAGCGATACTTAAAAGTCACAATATAGCGACCTTTATAATAGTCGCTATATAGCGATGTTTGCCTAAAGTTGCTATATAGCGACACTTTACGGGACGTGCTTTTCATACCGACGATTACACGCGCTAAACGTCGGTACTTAAACATCGCAATATGATCCGTGTGTAGTAGTGTTTCCTATTGTCATGCCCAAAGTAGCAAGCAATAAGTGCAATTTCTAAGGTCTTTATTTTCTTGTAGCTTGCATTTGTCGGCGTAACACAAGAGTGTCCTCACTCGCCTGGTCCAAGAATACAACAAAGATGGGATCGTGATGTACACCCTAAAAAATGTGTCTTACAGGACAACGAATAACACACTTGGCTTCTATGATTTCACTATCCTTGCAAAGATGCCTGATGGCAACAAGAAGGATGAGCTCTAAGAATGACTCAAGTGTCAAAGCTAGGTGGCTATGGCCAAAGAGTAAGCTCTTTCACATTTGCATTGTTCAATATTGCAACACTCTCACCTCACCAATTCTTCTACTTTGCTGTAGGTCATAGGCGTGTTGCACGTCACACAATTGAATGCATAGCTTGTGGACTTCCAGTGTGGCAACTGTGGCGGAACGTGTGTTAGTCGTGATCTTGGATACCCTTATTGGTACACATCTGCGGCCATGCAATTCATTAGCAAAGTTCCTTTGTTGAAAGGTCGCATTTATGGTTGCGACGTGATATGCACAAGAATTGTTATCTGCTTGTTGTACCAGTGAGCACTTTGTATCTCGTCTTGTTCTTGAAAAGAATAATTTTCTGCAAAATCTATGACATATACAATAGTGTCACCGGGAAAATTGGCAAGGCACGTCCTGAACCGCTTATCCTACTTGCTTATCCTGCCAGCTGGTCGTGAAATTATGAAGCACATATTTTGGGATGGATTGAACCATGTGACCTACAAGCTCCCTTGGCTGGGTGCTCTTATATGATAGTAGCCATCTCTTTTTATTGGATCCTTCAACATTGACATTTTCAAATCTCCTCCATTTTAGAGCAATGTGGTTATCTTCCCTCATTTCATTTGGACATACATTGAATGTTTTCTTCTTCAGCTTCAAACTGCAATGCTTGCATGTGCCGCGACGTTGCAGTCACAATTTTGGAGCACATGTAGACACTTTGCTAGGCCTTGAGACACCCTTCCTTGAGTTGTATGCTTAGAGTGTTTTGGATGTACACTCCATGCTTCTTGACATTAAGCGATCGATAGTTTCACCATCAACACCTCTGGCCACTTGGTCGCGTTTGAGCCAAACGCGTGATTTGGGGCTATTTTTCCTTTGTTTTTGTGTTCACCGTATTGTGATGCTACTTGTGTTTCTTTCCAACTAAGATAGCTCTAGTTTTGCTTCTCACTTTCTACGTGGATGTTTTTTCTGTTTGTTATGTGTACGATGCAAAACAATCACAAAATGGATGCGTACAATTGAGGCAACTCCAACTTTACTTCTTTCCTTGTATGCACACGTTTTCTTTTTTCTATTATTTGCACAATGCACGGTGACCACACAAAATGGAGGTGTATGATGTAGACAAACACACTGCATTTGAAAGTGCACACCCCAACAACACTGACATCATCCTCTACTTGGTTGAACTTTTTCCTTTTTACACATACGAAATGTTCGTGCAAATGCTCCTCCATTCTATTTTCACTACCTTGTCAAACAATGCATCTCCTTAGAGAGAATAACTTGCTTGCTCGTTACAACACTCAGGAAATAGGGTAGCACTTATTGTGCTTTGTGAAGGTCTGCGAAAATATTTACAATTGTGCCATGAAGGCCATATTGTCCTTCGAATGTTAATTCATGAATTTGTGCGAAAGGTATTCTTATCGCGATCAAGCGGTCCTCCAAAGTGTTTAGCATGCTTGTGAAATGTTGTTGGGGAGGCAAGGTCATGTTTTTCGAAGCAAACTTAGGCTCTTTCCCTTTCTTGATTCGTGAATGGCATAAGTTGCATAATATGCTATGGCGTGGCAGGATCGTTAAAATGAGGTCATGTTGGTTCATGAATGTAGTTGATGCTACTGAGACACGTTGCATTTTGCTCTTGAAGTTCAATGTTTGACATCAAACACAAGTGCAAGAAGGTGTGTCCTGGATGCTCTTCAAATACCTTAGGACAGGTTTAATTTGTGTGACCACACACTCGTGTGGCTCCACTGTCAGGTTGTGATTGATTGTGTTGGAAAGGTAGTGCAAGAGAGCAGGGTGCTCCGTGCCTTGGACTCGCAAGCGCTAAAATGTTTCTTTTCTTGTAGATTCTCATAATAATAGCTTGGATTGAGTGCTTGCAGTCAATATAGGTGGTTTTTCATCCGGATCGTTTTGATCCAAGATGGTGGTACGTGATCCAAGTTGCACCACGAAGTAAGCAAATTTTTGATACCGGTCTTTGACTGACAAAGGGCAATATATTTGACACCACTATCTCACAATACCAAAATACCACCACCATGTTCCATTGCCATTGCCCAAACACAATACTTAGAGCATACAAATTCATAGCATAGCATCACTGAACCATACAAGGCTAGAATGCCCCTACTTAAAAGCATACACAGTGACACCTGTTGGTCCCAACACTTGGCACCCCTTGCGGTATTTATTTATCCACTGGTTAGTTCAAATACAAGGGACTCCCTTCTTGAATTAACCCGTAGGTGCAACCCAATACAATGCCAACCTGTGGCTATGCCCATGACCAACTCTCAGTGCTATTCTCTTGGTTCCCTTCAGTAGCCATACATATCACAAGCAGAACAACCCATCATCATGCCAAGCAATGCATCTACACAAATCAAAGCAATGCCAAGCAATGCATCCCCAAGAAGAGAGTATCACAACTAGTGCCCCGATCCTCTCTTGGGCCTACGACAGGGCATCCAACCTTCGAGAAACTCAACAAGAATGGCAGTTCCACAAAGCAAAAGGAGAAGACAAGAATTCGGCCAACAAGAGGAGCCTATTTTGACTCAAAACAACCTCAGAAGATGGTTGAACAACAGATAGTAGACTGTGGTAGGAGGGAGCTATCCTTGACTGACTTCCGGCACCAGCAAACGTCATAAAAGAGAGCATCGAGCAAGCTGTAGCAAATCCGCCACCATGAATTCGTCAACCTGGACTTGAATCTTGTAACCAATAGGGGAGATATGGAGTCAAAAAGAGCCCTTTGCATTAGGCATTTAAGGATGGGTCTAATCCTTGTTTAGGCTCTAGACTAATGAGGAGGCTCAAGCATTAAAATAAGTGGGGACTCTCTCCTCCTTCTCATTGTGGAAAAAAATATTTGTTGAAATTTCCCCCCTTCAAACCACTATAAAGGGAAATGTGAAGTTTCATGAAAGAATTGTAGCCATTGGATTGTTTTAAGCATCAAGGGTATTTGTTTAACTCCACCACAACTATTGATCCCATAAGGTCCAATGGAATTGATTGTATGGCATGTATGACATTCAATGATCCCACTTGTTTGGCGCCCATTGGTATGGACCATTAGATCTGTAGTAGATCTAATGGCTATATTCGATTGCACCATGGATAGTCCCTTATCTCTGGCCACATGGTGCATGCGAATCACCCTCTTCTACCACTTGCAGGCATAGATCCAATGACATTAATGGTTGTGTAGAGGCATGCATCCACTTGTAGGAAAACCCTTGGATTGAAGCATGCATATAATGGTTGGTAGATGTTAGAATGGACGGGGGGACAAAGCGGTACAAGGCCTAGCAGGGATGAAAAAAGCTCACTAACCACTGAATTGGTTGCGGTCCTAAAATAGCTTGTATAAATGCAATTGTTGATATGGCCCTTGAGAACTCCTCTTTCAGGGCAAGGGTCATAAGTCATGTCAATATGGCACTTGCCCGCAAATGGGACCCCTTAAGGGCCCGTATATCATATGCAACCAACCACCGCACTGGTGACCACTTATCATGTAATACCACCATGCTTGTTTTGATCTTAAATTATTATCTTCTACTACCACCATGCTAGTTGCAGCCCTAAAACAACTTGTTTATATAAAGGAAACTTATATTTGAATGCCTGCAAACATTTGACAACTCTATAAGTAATTAAAGAGTGTTTTCCTTAATAATTGAATAGATACATCTCACACGTTGAGGTCTTTCATCTACATCTAGTCACTTGGAGGTCTTTTAAGTACATCTGATAGCTTGGGGGATGAGCCCTTCTTGCTGCTTTCCTTCAGAGGGCTAGCTCCACATTTTACTTTTAGATTTAAGGTCCCTTAATCAGGTCTCTTTGAGCTCTTCAGGCTACATATGCTCCATGATGGGGGGATCAGACCTAATGGGGGGATCGACCCTTCTTCCTGAGGCTCGAGCTTGAGCTTCTTCCCTTCAACATCCCTTCTTTCAGGGGGTTGGTGCCTCCCTTCAAGGCCCTTTCTTTTTACCTTGGAGGCCCACCTGGCAATTTTTGCTAAAGCATCTTGTCTCTCGCTGTTGTTGATAGATGTAGCAAGGAGGCACAATTAATGTTTTCGTGATGTGGGCAATGGCAAACCACAATTAGGTTCTCTACTACAAAGTGATTTTGCATACCCCAAATCAAAACACATGTAAAGTGTGCCCATACTTGGGCCATCGGATCATGCACTCATCTATGATGTGTAGATGACAGATTGTGCATGTCTTACCTTACCGCATCTGAAGAGGATAGTCATCCACTTTAATTATTGTGGCTATCAATACCACAGGTTGATGCTCACATCAGCAAGCTATTTCTTGATTCCTTCCTACCTCACCTTGAGGGTGCGTACATTCTCCTACAACACCTCCACTTGATGCTCACACGCTCCAATAGGTCGATTAGTTCTATCAATTGCTATTGTTGAACTTGGTGAAATTGTCTAGCAACTTCTTAATAGGCCTCTTTCAAGAAATTCACCCTATGTTAGGTTTTAGTTAGGTTGGAGGATTTCTTTTCAAAACTTTCAAGAACCATGGTAAGCTTGCACAAAGCCCTAGTGTGATCCAATTGCAGGGAGTTATACAAATCCTGCCAAATTACACATTCTCTTTGTCTTCTCCACCATGGTTGCTCTCTATCCAATTTGCAGCCTTCCTTGACTTGAAGCTCTCTCACAACTCCTACATCAATGCTCTGGTTTTTGCCTTCTCCCTTTTTAGTTGCTCTATCATTTTGTCGTTATCGATGTTCAATGCGTTTTTCATTTTTCAAAGCCATTGGTAAAGAGCCTCCTTGTCATCTCTCTAGTAAATAAGTGGCATATATTTTTCCTCGTTTGGAATTACTAAAACAAGCATGGGGTTTTTTGGGATTTACTAAAACAAGCGTGGTGGGTTTGGGATTTATTGTAAAAACCAAGCACGTTGGGTTTGGGATTTTCTATAAAACAAGTATGGTGAGGATTTAATATACATAAAAGAACTAGAGTGGTTGTAAAACAAGCATGGTGGGTTTGGGATTTACTAAATACAAGCCAACTATAAATACATTTTTTACTTTTCTAGGATAAATAGAACACATTTTTCTTAGAATGCATTTTCTTGTATTGTCTTAGTCGTTCACTACTCCAAGACACCCCATGATGTGCTCATGCAATATGCCTAAATCCATTTTGAAGACACTCTTTTCCTTTTTTCATCTAGGGGCAGCTTGCAACCAAAACTGAATGGCTCTTACTAGATGAGAGCACACAAATGTTTTTGGGCTTTTATGTAATAGTTCGTAATTTTTGCCTCCCTTAAATGTTATTTTGTACCAGATAGATCCAACTACTACATTCCACTTCTCATAGCTAGTTCCTCAATGATCCGTACAAATTCTTCCTCAACCTTGTGCTTGGGCTTGGTACACTATAATACAAAGTATGGGTCATCCTCCTCATTCTCCCCAGAGTCAAGGACAATTGCAAAGTTATCCCCTTCTTCCAGAAATTAGGAAAAAAGAGAGCTCATTTTGGGGCCATGAGAAAAATTCATGATTTCTTCATTTTTCTTTCCTCTAAAACAATTAAATATGACATAACCCCACTAACATACGGTGTAGAATTTGGTATTTTTGATATCACCGGCGCGTATGGCCAAACTCCCAGAAAGGCCTTTGAAACGTCGAAAACAGGCCTTGAAAAGAAACCTGTATAAATGAAGGCGATTTGACAGGTTGGACCGGGGTTTTGGCCTGCTCCAAACATGCCGGTGATGTCAAAAATACCAAATTCTGCACTGTACGTCAGATATAATAAAGTAGCTCAAGTGTCCTCATTGAATGCAAAGTCAACTGCACTTCTTTTGTTTTCCTTTTTCTAAAATTTTCAACATTACATTGGCCCTTCTTTGATTCGTGGAGGGCTATTTTCTCTCTTGGCCAAAAGGCCCAAAATGAGCTCCTTTTTTTCCTAATGTAGTTAGTGAGGTCATTAAAACACTCCCCAAACTATAATGAGTCATCAGTTGTCTCTCCATTATTTATCACCCCATCTTCACGTTGAGGGAAAACTTGCACGGCCTCCCATCTCTTCACAGTTGCAATGTCCTCATAATTGTCATGATGAGTAAAATCTATGATAGAGACAATCATGTCATGGGAAAATTTGCAAGGCACTTCTTGAACTACTTATCTTGCTAGCTAGCCATGAAATTGTGAAGCACGTATTTTGGGATGGATTAAACCAAGTGCTCTATAAGATCCCTCGATAGCTGAGTGCTCTTATATGATAGTAGCCATCTCTTTTTCTTCGATCCTTCAATATTAACATGTTCAAATTTCCTTCATTTTAGAGAAGCAAGGTTAAATTCCCTCATTTCATTTGGACAGACATCCAATTGCCTCTTCTTCATACTACAATGCGTGCATGTGCCACGAATGTGCCTTAGGCTATCAAACTTAGTATCCCTCGCAACACATGACAAGGATCTGGATGGCCTACAGACTGCACATTCATCTGTGAGACATGGGCATTGATCTCCATGGAGCAATGTTCCAACATGACCAAATCTTAAGTCATTCAAAGCTTGCCGGGACAAGTCAAAGTGTATGTGTAGTTTACAACAACACACATTCCTGTCTTTGAGGTTCTTGACATACCAAGGATTACAATGCTCAAAGCTCCTTTGCCCAATGGAAAGGTTAGAGTTCTGAGCCATAAATTTCAAATACAACTTCATTTGCTCATCGCACATGTGGGAAATAAAATTTTGCTAAAACAAACACTATGTTTTCTCCACTAGTATGAGGAAAACAAACATAGGAACGGGCAAAAAAAAAAAGTATAATCAAGATATTTAAACTAATCAAGCTACTAGAAAATAAAACAATTTCACTGCTACATAACAAAATAATTTCAACCACCGAGTTGGTTTAGGACAATCACATAACTAGTGTCTAGCCTGTATCATCTTGGTGTTCTAACAACTGGGCTGACTTAGGAGAGTCACACTTAATTAAACTAATCAAGCTACCAAAAGCAAAATAACTAAATATCTAAACTCGTTGAATTATATATTGCTGTTCAAACCACTAGGTTGGTTTGGATAATAAAAATCCAAGCATGACCCGAACCAGCCCAGAAATCAAGCTAAACTAATTTAATTACTAGTAAAATAAAATTTTGGTTATTTTCTATTCAACCATGCTGACCTTCAAGACAATCACATAACTCCTGTTTGACCTAAACTAGCTCGGTGATATTTTCAATGACATTCCAACCACTGGGTTGGTTTAGGACAATCACATAAGTCCAAGCCAGCCTGGTTTGGATGACTAATAAATGACTCGAATCAGCCCGAAAATTAAATTAAATAATTTAACTACTAGGAAACATAGCAATTTCAACTAACCATCGGGCTAGTCATCAATTATTTCTATTTGTGGAATATACTTTTGTTTCAACCACGCTCGTTTAGGGCAATTACATAACTACTATTTGACCTAATATTTGCATGATGTTCCAATCACGGGGTTGGTCTAGAATAGCCCGGTTTTGAAATTAATTGTTGGTATATAACCCTAACTAGCTTAGAAATTAAACTTAACTAATATTTAGCTACTAGGAAACGCAACAATTTCAACCACCGGGCTGGTCATCAATTGAAGAATAATTAAATTGTTTCTTTTACAAAATATATTGTTGTTCCAACCACCGGGCTAATTTATGACAATCACACTAAGTCCACGCTAGTCTAGTTTAGAAATTAAATAATTAAATGATTCCAAAAAGTTAATCATAGGGACTGGTGAAATATATTGCTGTTCAACCATGTTGGTTTAGGACAATCACATAACTGGTGTTTGAGTTAAACCAAAACGGTGATATATTGCGTGATCTTCCAACAATCGGGTTGTGGTTTAGGATAATTACATTAAGTCCAAGCTAGCCTAATTTATAAATTAATAATTAAACTATTCCAAAACTCATTCATAGACAACCACCGAGATGGTTTAGGCAACTAGTGACATGTGTTATATCAAGCATATGCATGATGTGCTGGTCCTACTCGTCCTCTTTTTGTAGATGTCCTTATTTGGAGAAACTCTCAAATTCTTATGCCAGAACATTATCACTCGATCAATAACCTTTGCACTTAGGCTGTCTCTCCCTTTCTTGCATTTTGTTGAAGCCTAAAGACTTCTCTAATCGAGATGATCTTGCATTGCTTCCGCTCTATGTCCAATAGCTAGAGCCCTTCTAATTGACAACATTTTTGTTATTGTGCACCCAAGCTATTTCTCCTTTGTTTCAAAGGATACCAAAAGAGATAATGTTGCTCTCTTTATAGCTAGATGATCTCCTTTTACTTTCTGTAGGCCATTTCTTAGACTCTTGGGTGTGTATATCCCAAGTTGTTGGTAGGGTTGTCACTCTACAAATTTTAGGGTGCAGGATAAAGCTTGTAAAGACTCAAGACTGGTATTCACCTGAATGGCTTGATGTTGCTACCTCAAATTATCCCACCAAACTTGAGACCACAACTCGTGTTCTTTGCTCTCATGGCAATGATCGATGTGTGCATTTGCAATCACTTCTTGCTGGCTGCTGCTCTACAAGGTCCCTCTATAAACATCTTTCTTTGCCATTTTGATACTGTTCCATTTCTTTTCTTGCCCCACAATTTGTTCCTTGAGGCTTAACCAAGCTTTTCAGCTTTCCTATATTGTAGTCTCTAGCTAGTTTCACTTGCAAGCCATGACGAGCTACATCTTTTCATTGAGGCCATGGAGACGATTAACAAACTGCCACCAAAACAAAGATTAGCTAGGTTATGAGGTAAAAAAGGAATAGAAGACAACTTACCCAAGTAAAGAAGATACTACCAAACCAAAACAATGAGGTCACGTCAACTTAACTCTACATAGGATAGGGTGTGAGGCATTAGGAGAAGAATATACTTTGCAGGGTGGCAGAAGGACGTACTTTAATCTTCAAAGATTTGCAAGGTGAAGATGAAAAAAGTTAAAAGTGCAAGGGGATAGTGAAATTTTTAGCCGTCGTGATTTCCCTCATTCGGTAATACACGTCAGCAAAATTGGATATATCGGTTGCTCAACAAGTGCAATGTGGCCCAAATCGCTTCAAAATACAAATAGTTCAAAGAGCATTCTATCTAGTTTAGATGCCTTATATTATGAAATGCAATGAACTTTGCATGCTTATGAGCAAGATAGCAAGGAATTACATGGAAAAAGAACTAATACAAAACTATAAATAGTGTTGGATCCACTTAAAGATCTTTGCACATGCACAAATTGCACATTTTTAAATTCTTCCATTCTAGGGGTGAATCTAGATACCAATATCACCAAGTATCGATATTTTAAGACCAACATGCACTAGTAGTTTGGCTTCTATTTTTTCAATTGGTTTAGGTTTTCAAGAAAATAAGAAAAAGATATGGAGCGAGCCCTCGAATCATGTGTGCATAATTTTAGCACAATATTGGAGGCCCCTTAAACCACATCTAAGGTTCTCAATTAGGTGTGTCATTTTCTTGAGAAGAAGCTCACGTATTGTACTTTTGAATGATTACTTGATTGCATGTATGTGTAAAATAAAAATTTAATGTTTTTGAATAAATTGTTATATCCTATATAATCTTCAGTATCCATGCTTCACATGCGACATATCACTTGTAATACTTTAATAGTCTCATTTCATATATATATACCATATTTTTTTTTTAGTCTCATGGTAAAGATTGGAATGTCTACTATGACTTGAAGATAAAGTTTATCGAAATCCATTGAGCAATGCATAAGTTATGGGTCAGGCAAGATACCTATATACAAAAAATGATAAATGGCTATACCCAAGTAAACATTGACCCATATAGGCGTGCTTCACTTAGCTAAAGCATGAATAAGATTTAATTACAACATCATGGGACTTTTTTTGTCATCTAGATGGGTGTTACTAGAAGCACAATTCCAATCCTACAGCATATACAAGTCAAGATGGAGATCGAATTGTTAAGTGTCTGCTTGTCCAAAAGACCTTAAAGGATAAAAGTGTGCACTTACTTGAGAACCAAAGTCTTTCATTAGTCAGCCATTATTGTGAGTGTTTCATGGACGATATTCTAAGTATTTAAGGATGATCTAAACCTCCAAGGATTTCTCCACAACATGAAGAAGATAATCACAACAACTATGTCCGAGTAGAGAAGGTTTGTTTCCATCACATTGACTCGGTACCAAAGAGCTCTCCTCTATAGCAAGCTCTTTATTTAACAAGTCTTCCTCAATAGGAAGAGATCAAAATTCAAGTTCAATACTTGTCAAATTAGGATTGTTTCGGATGAGTGGCTCACCTTTTGGCCCTCCCAAGACCTATATTACTAGTCCAGATGGATCATAGCAAATGTGTGTGGATTATAGCACCCTTAAGAATATTAAGGTGAAAAAATACTTTTCTTTTAAAGTATAGATGACATTTTGTATCATCTTCTAGGAGATAGCATCTTCAACAAAATTGATGTCAAGGTAGCTTTCACTAAGTGAGGGTATTTCTTGAAGGTGTCCACAAGACAATGTTTTGGATGGCCTCTAGTCCTTATGAATTCCTTGCCATGGCCTTTATTCTTTGAATGATGGAATAGATTTTTTACAAAAATCAAGTATTTTATTGAAGAGGGGTGTTTCTTGTAGATGTCCACAAGATAATGTTTTGGATGGCCTCTAATCATTATAAATTCCTTGCTATGGCCTTGGCCTTTATTCTTCGAACAATGGAAACAATTCTGTACATATATCAAGTATTTTATGTAGTATTTTTTGATGATGTCTTACTCTTTAGAGGAGCATCGCATGACTTGGATATTATTCTAAGTATACTAAAAGAGAATTCATTATATATCAATTCAAAAAGAGTGATATTGTATCAGAAGTCACTTAGGTCTTAGTCATATTGTTTTGTACAAATATTATTCACATGCATCTAGCAATATCCAAAGACATTGAGGATTGGATGACTCCAATACTAAACTTTTTTGGTTAGATATGCTCTTTTTATATAATATTTTTACCATGCATCACAAAAATTTCACATCCTATGCATAAATTGACCAAGAAGGGTATTATTTTCCAATGATCCACAATCCATGAAGAAGCTTTAAGAAGGCTATGAGCAC
This sequence comes from Dipteris shenzhenensis, assembly GCF_047967505.1. NCBI lineage: Eukaryota > Viridiplantae > Streptophyta > Polypodiopsida > Gleicheniales > Dipteridaceae > Dipteris > Dipteris shenzhenensis. The sequence continues at coordinate 39,462,523 of NC_141612.1, forward strand.
ACATTGACCAATATTGATCCTTCTAGATTTCCAAAAACCCTTTGTTTTGGGTGTAGATGCAAGGGGTGGTGTTGTGGTTATGCTAGGAGGACATATATTGTTCCATTTGAAAGTAAGAAACTGAATATTGTAGAACGAAACTATATCAACTTGAGAAAAGCTTCTAGCTCTTATCAGTGTGCTGTAAAGATGTGGAAGCATTATCTAATGGGCATTAACGGCTATATCATTTTTTAATTCATCCTTTGATTCATGAATTCGACAAATTAGACAGATTACATTTCCACAAATCCTCAACTTCCAAATCCAGTATAAATTATGACATATTGGTAGATGATTTGTCTAGAAAATTGCTTGTTGATGTGGTAACAACCACTCAACATGAGGACATCATACAGCTCAAAAAATCTTATGATGATGGATTTGTTGATTTTTCTAGCATTGTATAGAAAAGCTTGCAAGACAAGTATCTCATGCCAGACTACTCTTGCAATGATGGGCATTTTCAAAAGAAAGCTATGCACTATTGGGTCCTTGGGGGCTCCTTGGGGGTCAAATGATTATGCATGAATGGCATGCTTTACCTTTCATGGGACATCCAGGTGTTGCATCCACCTTTAAGAGTGTGGTGATATCATGCCACAAAAGGGACTTGGCATGATATTATGGATTTTGTTTTTGGATCTTCTAAGATGGACAATGGTATAAACCAAATACTAAGATGGACAATGGTGTAAACCAAATACTGACTATCCTTTATCAATTGACATGCTTATTCTATTCCTTGTAAGAAAACTATCAAGTCACGTGAAGTAGCAAAGCTCTTTATTCAAAATATCTTTAAGCATTATGCTACATGACTAGATCTATTCTATTAGATCATGCTGCCAAATTTTCTAGCAACTTTTGGAAGGAATTATTTGAACTCTAGGCAACAAATTGGATTTCTCTTGAGAATTTCACACACAAATTAATGAAATCTTAGAAGTACCAAATTTTGGTATACATGACCTTTTGAAGGCCTATGCATATGATCAACAACAAGGTTGCATGTGAATCCTTCCGATTCCTACACTTGATCAGTACCCAAAAGACAAAACGATGCGTATGGAGAAATGATGCCAAATACATAAACTAAAGATCATACCGCTTTGTTCCTAGCAAGGAGCTTCAATGCTAATGACCTTGTCAGAGTATATAACATCACTTATGAAGGGATGGTGTGCATCCTGCATGCCTCCTCAGGTGGCTTCAGTTGTACAGGATCTTGTGCACTCATTCAACTTCACAACTGCTTGACACGACATTACGTAGCTCTGCCATTGGACAATAACTTGTGACTTCTTGTACACCACTAAGCCTCATCTCCCACGAGCAAGAAGCGATAGGATCAACAACGCTGACCATAAAAAAAGCGAGAGTATGCTCTTCCATGGAAATAAATCACATAATCCCCTTTGTTCATATGGTAATGATGCAACGATGAATTAAGTGTACTACACGAAACGTTGTACTACAATTTATACTACATGGTGTACTATTGTGCCATACATGTTCAGTAAAAAATGAGTTTATCAGCTTTGTATAAATAAGGATAAGGATACCGAGTCACCTATGCATCTTCATCTACCTCACACTAGCCTTCCAAGGAATCCCCAAAGCTATCGCCATGTCCAGCTGTGGAAACTCCAGCTGCAGTTGCGGCTCCTCATGCCAGTGCGGTAGCGGCTGCCAGTGAGTGCTCTCCCCTATCCTCCTCGTTGCCCTATGGTTTGCTTTCTTCTCCCTGACTTCTTCTGCACTAGATCTGGCGTTGTTTTAGTCCCCGGGCTTCCTTACCTTTGTTCTTGCTGAATTCCCAGATGCGGGAAGAGGGTTTTTGATGAAACATCCTTGGCCTCCCGCTGGATATTCGAGGCACCCCCGGAGAGCAGGTAGTGGGTTTCCAACGCCGTTTATGCTTTCTCACTGAATATTCAAGCAAATGGTTGTCATCATCTCGTCGCTGGCTTTGGCACATGCATGCAGGCTCAGCTTCAGCTGCATGTTTTCCAACAGCGGCAGCATGAAGGTCTATCCCGAAGAACGTGGTGCGTAACGTTGGCTCGATGGAGAAGACGAGGGGCAGGATGTAGAACTTATAATAAGTTATGGATCCAGTTGTTGAAGCTTGCTTTGTATCGACGCTGTTGCGATGGGTGCCGTATATCTTCGTAAGTTTGCGCCTAGAATAATGAAATAACATGCTTCTTTCCTAGTAAAGTATACCTTGATCTTTGCAATTATCTCTGTCTATTAAAAGTTCTGTGATATAGGAGAAATGAAACGACGTTATAAGTTATTAAACATCATTCCGACCTTTTGGGCGATGAGCGATCATGTTGTTGGAGGTGGAGAACCTCCTTTCACATTAGAGTGTGGACATCATACTCCGTATAAAAGAAAGTGGCACCCCGTGATTGAGCTAATGCGTATACAGATAGCTTCATGAGAATGTCGCCCTTCTATTACAACCTATTTGCGCAAGGACCAAGCTCAATTTGTTCTTTGAGAAAATATGATTCTGCGTAACTCAGCTCATAGATTTTGGGTCCTCCAGAGAGAGAAATGGAGCATCGTCTGCCTGCACTTCTCACTTCGTCTCTCCAGCTTTCATCTTCCTATCTCTCGATCTCAACCGTTGAACGTTTCTCTCTCCCATGTCTCTCCTCTACACCACCTTTCTCTATGTGCCTACTCTTCATTTATGTTCTTCTTGGCGGGCTGTCAACTTTTTGTCTGTTCGTTCAAAATGGACCTGGCCAAATGACAAAGCAATTGCATCCTTGAAGAGGCTGAACGCCAGCGACATCAGAGCTATAGCTTGTTCGTTCAAAATGCGCCTGGACAACATGACAAAGCAATTGCATCCTTGAGGAGGCTGAATGCAAGCTACATCACAGAAAGTAAACATGGACATATCTAGCGCTATGGAGGCCTATCAAAATGCTGTTAATGACTCAAAAAATAGTTGTTGTAGTTTAGGATTGATATGCTGAAGGTGTAGGCTACTTTGTCAATTTTATCTTGCGATCGTAGAGGCAAATTAATATAGAGTTCTGCCAGCAAACACCTAGGGAACTTGAGGATTTCTAAGCTATCATTCAATGCAACAAGATGACAATCAATAGGCATTACCATACGCTTTAAGAGTCTAACAAGTGAAAAACATATCAACACGTTGCCTCACGCATGTGGTTATTGAGAAATGTGGGCAGGTCCTCCATGCTTATAAATGGATGTTAGGCATGTCGCATGTGAAGTCAAACGCAGAGTATCTCCTCGGCATGACACAACTCCAAGTTCTAGGGTAAATAACGCTCATTATTATTAAAGCAATTGATGATGTGCCCCATTCATTGGGATTTATTGAATTATCTTGCCAAGAGTTGCAAGGATTTGTATACAACCTGGTCGATTGCTCAACCATTTATACGTTTACATTTTATAGTATTTTCATTTAATTGGTGGACTTTTTGGGGTGATTTCTTTCGTGGGAAAAAACTATGAACTTCTTTGTACTTCCTTTGGTGAGCTTTATTTAGGCACGGCACTTGGGTTTACCTCTCTCTCCATGAGAGGTTTCTTTTAGCACTTTTTTGTCTTTTCTTATTCTTTGAGTCGCTTTGGTATGCTTGGTTGTGTCTGAATTTTTCACTAATTTAAAATACTGCCTGGTTAATTTTGAAGCCTATTTTGTGCATGCCAATCCTCTATCATTACAAGTAAGCAAGGTTTTTCTTTTCATCGGTGCTATCGACTTGATGGGTAGTAGTTCAAGTAGCAAGGTGTCAAAAGGAGAATGGTAGTTAAAGTTTGCTAAAGTTGTTCTAGGCTTTTTATTAATTCAACACTAGCTGTGGCATAATAGATGTTGACTAATTGTAGACAATATAGATCTCTTCTATGTTCTTTTGCCAAGTATGGCATTTCTATCATAGCTTCCTCTAGGTCTTACTTCTCTAGGGAGGTGAATCATGTGTTGGCAAGCATGTCTAGGTTGATGGTGTATGTGTATGTGCTTCATTGCACGTGGTGTTTTTGTCAGATATTATAGTGTTTTATCTCAGTTGGGAGGTAGTTGGGTGTTCTTACTATTGTATGTAGGCAATTTGGTGGTAGCTATCATGTCTGGGTTGATGGTGTGTGTGGTGTTTTTGTTAGGTATTGCATTATTTTGTCTCAAGTGGTTTTGGGTTCAATGTAGCTGCTCACATTTCTTGATAATATGATTTGCTTTGCATGCTCTTTGTTGTTTTGAGTGGTGTCTATTGAGTGTCTATTTTGGCAAGGGGTAGACTTTGGTGTTTATGCTGTAGCTCTTTATTGTTTATTTAGATTTGGGTGTGGAGAGTTCTTAGATTGACCTCTTCTGCTTAGAAATGTTGATGGTCATCAGGGTTATGTGTTTTTCCTTTTATTATGTTCCCTTTTTGAGAACCCATTCATTGGGTCTGGTATGTTTGTCATAGGTAGTCTAATGGTCTCTTATTTCTTTGTTTGTTCATAGTCCTTTTGGATCGAGTGGTGGTAGTGTAGGTCTTTCTTGGAGCTAAAATGTCGAGGTAGTACCTTTGAGTTTTCTTAGTTGTGTTTGGCATCGATTTTTTTAGAGCCTCATACCTCCATCAAGGATGTGTCCACTGTCATCCACAATAGTACATTATGTGTTATTTTTGGGCTTAAAGCGACATACGTTTGGTCATTTCTTTCTATTAGAGCATCTTTCTCCCAACTAGTAGTGTCGTTGGTCTTCCCTGTCCATTTCTTACTTTTGTTATGTTTCTATTTTCAATCATTAGCTATTGTTATTTAGTAGTGCTGATCGCTTTTACGTACTTGTTATGTGGTTGGCTATAAGCCAGATTGGTTGATTCCCTCAATGTGTTTGTGGGTCTTATGTGTGATAGAAAAGTGTGTGCATATTGGTTTGAATATGTTGGTGATGAGTTTTGCTTCGATGTGCTGATTGTAGCTTTTGCATATGATAAGTCGATGTTGTGCTTTCATTTATGCTTCCTTCTTGTCCATTTTCCCTTAGCATTGTGTTGGGTCCTTGACTATAGCATGAGCTAGGCAGACATTGGGTTGCAGTTGTGAGATCATAGTGTTGGTTGAGGCTACATGTAGCAGCTTTGTTTCTTAGTTGGATTTGGTGATGAGTTTTGCTTCGATGTGCTGATTGTAGCTTTTGCATATGATAAGTCGATGTTGTGCTTTCATTTATGCTTCCTTCTTGTCCATTTTCCCTTAGCATTGTGTTGGGTCCTTGACTATAGCATGAGCTAGGCAGACATTGGGCTGCAGTTGTGAGATCATAGTGTTGGTTGAGGCTACATGTAGCACCTTTGTTTCTTAGTTGGATTTGTCATGCTTGGTTTTGTAGGTGTTGTAGAGTCATACGTTCTGTATGCCTTCTTGTAGTTTTATAGCAGTGTCTTAGTCACGTATGAAGTGTGCTTCGATAGTCTCTCAAAGATGAAGTAGCTAGTATAGATTTTTAGTACTTTTAGATAGTCTTGGTACTCTTGGTCTTTTTCCATTCTATTAAATTTATTTCTTGCTTTATTTTTAACTTTTTTTCTTGTTTTCTTGTTGGGGTGGGTAGTTAGATTATATGTTAGTGTCTAACAATTTTGTGCACATGCATGCGTGCATCTGTGTGTGTGTGTGTGTGTGTGTGTGTGTGTGTGTGTGTGTGTATGTACATACGTATGTATGTATGTATGTATGTATGTATACATATCTACCTACTTACCTACATACATACCTATAGATAGACATGCAGACAAAAGATACACACACACACACACACACACATTGTTATACAAGGGGATTTTTGTGCATAGATGCGATATGACTACTACGGCTATGCAAATAGAAAATTGATGATGATAGTCCATCATTAAATTGTGTTTCTAGACCTTAGATCATGCTAGCCCTAACCTCATGTCAAATCAAGATATCAGAAGTGCAAAGAAGCAAACTTAAGTAGCAACAGAATAGCAAAATTCTACCTAGAAATGGATAGTATCTTTTCATTATCATCCCGAGGACATCGAGTCAACTTTCACTACAACTATTTACCTCATTTTTGATGTTTTGTAACTCTAGATAGCATCACAACTATTGTTGATATTAGTACCGTGCAAATCTCGTCGATATTTTTGTTGATAAATGATATTTTGACAAAAAATCAATGGTATTGTAGACGATATTTTTGATGCTTGTCAAAGTCTTCCAGGCTTGTTTTTGACAATAATCTCAACACTAATAAACAATTTTCAATGCTAATATCGGCGTTGATAAAATATTTGCTGTTTGTGTGGCCAAATTTTTAAGGGAAAATCAGAGCTTGCCCTAATCTTGCCTTTTGTATTAAGGTGTATATTGTATTTTATTGTTTACATTGCTTGACAAATTTTGCCTATTACATTGTTTGAGGTCAAAAAATTTCTATACATCCTATATACAAGAAGCTAGTATGAGTCCCTGCTCCTATCCTCCGAACCACTGCTCCTTACATCTTCATCTTCATCTTTGCTCTGGTTGCCACTGTCCCCTCCTGTTACTTCTCCCCCTTCTCATCCTCTTGAAAGGATTGATTCAAATACTCATCTCTATCTAAACCTATTCAACCAACACACATGTTAGACGTTAGTACATCTTTTAGTTATTCAATTTAATCATTTGAAAATAAATGAGGGCTTACATTGAGCAAGGGCACACATTCCCCTTTCTCTGCAAGCAAGCCCATTAGAGCTTGCATATTGGTAATATATGCATACAATACTCCTCATTTGTACACTCTCGACCCATTTTAATTTCCTAACATTACAAGAATATCAGTTACTTTTAGCAATTGACATGCGGCATTCCAAAATTGCATACTAAAAGAGTGAAACAAAAGGTACTTATAAAATAATTATAAAATCAGGCCTTGCTACTTGAGCCCAAGTGGGGTTGGCCCACTTTACTCTTCTCAAATCTATTGCCTTCTTTTGTTGATTGTACTTCTAGGGATCCTTTAATTCCTTTTTCACAATTTTCCAATCTTTTGGGTGGACCCAAGTGAGCTTCCATTCCCCGGCCTTTGCCTTCTTGCAGATTTAGTCTTTTCACACCACATGAGCACAACAATTATTTTGCTCATCATCCAGTGATTGTGAAACTTGAGCTCCTCAGTTGTCATTACTCGTCCACCAAGGTAGCTAGATATACATCCATGTTTTTTACCTTGTGCTTGCCCATCACAATGACTACCAACATCAAATGCCCCTTCTTTATGGTTAGACATGGAGGAATATTGTATATTGTGACTACTACTGGCCACGTGGACCATGATATGGGTAGATGTCCAAAATAACACTATCCATAGCCAGCCCAAGATGCAAATGATGAGGCTCAAGCCCAAACTATAGCCACTCTTCTCTACATGTCTCCAAGCCTTTCCATATGTAGGGATCCTTACTATTTCATCCATGGAGCGGTTGCGAGAATGCCAATCCATACATACAACTAATGATCCACAACAAAACAAGTGCACGATGCATGTGAAGATGGACATGTGTTGTAGTACCTTTCCTTTAAAAAAATTTCCTTGTGTTTTTTGTCAGTATTGAGAGCACCACATTATTGTAGAGTGCTCGTATGTTCCTTTGTAAAGGATGCAATCATTGGGACATGTATGAATTGACTTGTAATCCATTCCTAATGATGCAAGCATTTTCTTTGCATCCTTTCTTGAGTCGGCATTGCATTTTCTTTTGGAAGTAGTGTAAGTAGTGTTGGAGTAACTTGAGACATTTATTCATTCAATGAATTCAAATCGACAAACTGGAAGTACATGAATAAAACTATAGTTTGGACTACATCAAAACTTTTACCAAAAGAGGGACGAAACGCTAGTGTCTGACCATCCATAAGTTGCTTCTAAATCTAAAATCAAAAGAATGGCTACAAGAAAAGATTTGCTTTCCCCTTCATACAACATGGTGCTTGCTTCATGTCACAAGCTCTCTTCTTCAAGACTCATGTTATCCTCCCTGATCACTTCGACATCATCTCTTTTAGTTTGAGGTGAAGGAGCATCAAAGTAAGTGCTTATCATGTCATGCATTATTTCATCCTCATTTAGTGCACCCTCCTCTAAGCTTCTATTATGTTGCTCTTCTGGCTCTTGATCTTCCCTTAGAGTATTTCAATATCGTTGGGTCAACATTGACTCATGAGGATGATTATGCAATGCTTGTAATCTCAAAATTTCTGGAACAAATTCATATCCTTGCATGAAAAGAATTTAGATAATCGACTCTAAAAAGCCACATAAAGCATGAATATTTAGTATATGAAATGAATTTAGTGAATTTGCTCACAAATAAGGAAAAACAAGACTTATATGTCATCATTCAACTGTATCTCAGGTAGACTCGAAGTGACCATATCTCTTTATGTGCATGATTGGTGCATAGTCTCCTTATTTGTCCTTTGCATTGCACACAATCACATAAGACTCATTGATAAAAGATTTGCTCTATTAGTCTCTTCTTTCGATTTTCATGAGCTTGAAGACACCTACAAAGGTTACACTTGCATATTAAAACACTACGTCATTGCATAATCCATCTATGATGACAAAGCTTGCAAAAAAATAATCCTATATGTTATAATTTTTGCTAATGATTTGTTCTGTTGATACATCCCTTAATAAACTCTTTGGAAATTTACTAGCATCCATATTTTTGTCGATATTTCCATTCGACAAAAGTGTAAAAAATATAATTTATGAAAATCACTTTGTACACTAGATTTAATGGAGGAATCACTTGTAGACCGAGATTGGAAAAACGCTATGGAAGTAGAATATGATAGCATGATGAAGAATGAAGCTTGGGAGCTGGTAGATCGACCACCTAACAGAAACGTTATTGGCACCAAGTGGGTTTGGAAGGTAAAGTACAAGGCCGATGGGACTTTGGAAAAGTACAAAGCCAGATTGATTGCACAAGGATTTGCACAATTGAAGGGTTTGATTTTCAAGAATCTTTTGCTCCGCCTGCCAGAATGACCACTATTCCCACAGTACTATCGGTGGCTGCTCATAAAAAGTGGCCAGTTTATCAAATGGATGTTAAATTAGCATTCTTGAATGGTGACCTCAAGGAGGAGGTGTACGTGGCTCAGCCACCTGGGTTTGAGGCCCCCCATTCTGAGAACATGGTATGTAAGCTGAAGAAGGCTCTGTACGAGCTGAAACAGGCCCCAAGATCATGGTACCAAATGGAAAGCAAATTCTTTCATAAATTAAACTTCAAAAGATGTGCCTCAGATGCTAACTTGTATGTGTACAGGAAAGGTGGAAAATCTACTGTTATTGTTCTATATGTGGATGATCTCCTTATTATAGGTGACTATGAAGACATGATCTAGCAGACTAGAAAGGCATTGAGCATAGAGTTTGAGATGATAGACTAATGCACTATTGTTTCGGGATTGAAGTCTAGTAAGAACCAGGCAAGATCTCAATCTCTCAACAGAAATATGCAAGGGAGATCTTGAAGGCATTTGGTATGTCCAAGTGCAAGGAGATAGCTACACCTATGGAGGTAAATGCGAGGCTATCTATGGAGGATGCCTCACCACTAGCAGACATCGACATCAGGAGGTACAGGAAGTTGGTCGGCAATCTCATCTATCTGTGCAACACCAAACCGAACATCAGTTTTGCTGTTGGCATTTTGAGCAGGTTCTCCAATAAGCCCCAGGAGAATCATTGGAATGCAGGGATGCGGGTGCTCAGGTATGTGAAGGGCACTCTTGATTATGGCATCACTTATGGTACCGGCACTTCCTTAGCTAGTCATTGTGACTCAGATTGGGTTGGAGATGTTCATTCCAAAAAATCAGTTTCTGGATATTGTTTCTCTTTAGGTTTAGGTATCTTCTCTTGGATCAGTAAGAAACAACCAATAGTGGCATTGTCTTCTACTGAGGCTGAGTACAAGGCAACATGTTTTGTTGCTTGTGAAATAGTGTGGCTGAGGAGGATCTTATGGCACATGGGAGTGGAAGAGGATGAGGCAACTGTGCTGAGGTGTGACAATCAAAGTTGCATGGCCATTGCTAAAAATCCAGTAGTGTTTCATGCGTGCACAAAACATATAGAGATTTAGTATCATTATGTGCATGATTTGATCGAGGATAGGATAGTGGAATTGGTCTACTGTCCAATAGAGCAAAATGGAGTAGATATCTTCACCAACGCACTCAGGAAGGATCAGCTTCAGGGTCAGCTTCAGAGACTTGGCATTGGGCCGAGAAGGTAGTTCCACCTACCAGTGGACATTGAGGGGGGGTGTTAGATACGCTCAATGCCCCACCCTCCTGCTACCCACCATTGGTCCAAGGTGCTCAAGTTGTAAGGCCCCCATATGAGGAGAAGCCATGTGTGAGCCCAGGACACTGGATGGATCTTGACTTGCATGTCAGATGAGGTCTATCAATGAAATCGTTGATGGTAGACAGGTGATTCTTAGGTAGATTAACATTTCTTGTACTTCTGCAATAATCTCAGCCACCATCAAGGCCATATTGAATGTGTGAGCAGAAGTAATCCTTTGCTCCTCAATTCTCTGAGACCGCCTTGGTCCATCTGCATATTGCTCAACAGACATAGGCATCTGGTTATCATGGTCGTAGAGTTGCCTTACCCATCGCGGCAATGGCTTTTTCGATGGTGTAACAACAGGTTGGTGACTTATACCTTCATCATCTGATATTTCCTCCTCCTTTATAGCTCCTGGAACAGGTCCATAGTGAATTACCTCTTCGCTTGATGATAAAGTGGAAGAGCTCTTCTCTGCCTCCACTGCATGTGGCTACTCCCTGAACACCACATCGCAGCTCGCTATGATCTTCTTTGCCTCTTGGTCATACAACTTATAGGCTTTCTTCTCATCACAATAGCCTAAGAAGATACATTTGGTGCTTTTTGGTTGTAGCTTGTTACTCTCTTTCTAGTACATCATTCACACCCCAACATTTTGAAGTGGGAGATAGATGGCTTCTTACTGCTATAAGCCTCATGTGGTGTTTTACCTTTGAGTGCCTTTGTATAACTGTAATTAAGGATGTAAACCGTAGTATTGACAACCTCAACCCAAAAGTGGTTAGGTAGTCCAGCACCTTTCAACACACACCTCCCCATCTCCACGGTCGTCCGCATTCGACGTTCAACAACCAAATTTTGATGAGGCATATGTGGTGTTGTCGTATGTCGCTTGATCCCTTTGCTCTTGCAAAAATCTCCAAACTCTGTAGAAACAAACTTACCACCACCATCCGATCTGATTTTCTTCACTTTTCTCCTTGCTTCATTTTCAACAAGCTGTAGCCATTCTTTGAATTTACCAAAAGCTTGAGCCTTTTCGTGAAGAAAGTATACCCACATCTTCCTACTATAGTCATCAACAATCAATAAAAAATAGGAAGATCCCCCCAAGGCCTGTGTAGGCATCTTACTGCACAAGTCAACATGCACCAACTCTAGAGGAGCATTTGCTCTATTCTTACTTTCTTGTGGGAATGCCTTTCTCTGTTGCTTGCCCATCATGCAAGATTCACATGGTTCTTTGATTTCTGCTACTACAGTAACCATACCTTGCTTCTGCATCTTCTTCAGCACTGCAAATCTGATGTGGCTAAATCTTTCGTGCCAAAGTCTACTTGTGCCCACTCTAGCGGTGGCTATAAGAGCACTTAGCTCATATAGGTTGTTCCTCCTTACTCCTGTGCCAACAAGATTGCCTGCACTATCTTGAATTTTTGCTCCTATCTTGTTGAACCTCACCTCATGGTCAAGGTCAGTTATGGAAGCAATTGACAGCAAATTTCTCTTGATTTGTGGAACATACAGCACATTAGATAGTTTCTTAACATCTCCATTTACAGAAACAAATGAAACCGTACCTGTACCCTCAATAGGGCATTTTGTGTTATTTCCAACCGTCATGGTGACGGGTTCTTGTAGAGGCTGCATGGAACAATATAGACCCTTCTTGTAGGTCATGTGATGGGAGGCACCACTATCCACCACCCATGAATCAGTGAGGTTGATGCTTCTTAAACTGAGGAACACTCTTCCTCAATGGCCAGAAATAGATCCAACTCTGCTTCCACTGTATTAGCTGTCTCTTTCCCCTTATCTGTCTTCTTTAGGGTACCATTCTTTTCATTTGCTTTCTTGACCCGGCAATTTGCAATCACATGGCCCTTCTTCTTTCAGTAGAAGCATTCTCCCTGAAACTTCTTCTTGCCGCCCTTCTTCTTTTTGTCACCACTAGTAGAGGACTCATCTTTGGTGGAGGAACCACCTTTGCCTTTCGCAGTGGCAGAGAACACAGCATCCCCATTGCCCTCCATCTTGAGCTTTAAGCCTCAATTCCTGCTCCATAAGTAAAGCCCAGAACTCCTCAAATGACAATGGTTGGGGTCTCACGTGAGTGTTAAGTGTTGTTACCATTCCATCAAACCTTGGTGGACATATCCGGAGACACTGCCAAGCTAGCTCTTCGCTAGTCTTTTGTATCCCAGCACCAACCATCTGGTCACGTAGATTTTTGATTTGGGTTATGAACGCCTCCGCTCTCCCTCCTTCATTAAACTTCTCAGTTGCAAGTTGATTCTTTAGGTTCTGGATCCTTGTCTGATTCCACGTCTCATACTGACTCTTCAATATGTTCCAGGCCACAGTTGCCTTAGATGTATGTTGAATCAAGGTCAAAACACTATCAGTAGTACTTGTAACCAGGGCAGACAGAGCATCTACATTCCTGAGTTTCCAAGCTCGTAGAAGGTCGGCATTAGGAGGTATCGTACTCCTCGGATTTGCTGGATCGAGGGTTCCTTGTGGTTCTGGGTCAGCCCCAGTACTGTCTCCAAAAGCTCATATGAATCCAAATAGCATTAATTTTAAACTTCCACAGTGTGTAGCTCATACCATCTAGCTTGCCTTCAGTGAAGGCTGATGGTCAAATCCTCAATGCCTGGATTGTTGGTGTAGCAGTAGCTGTTGAACTCGAGCTGCTTCCTGTTGCCATCACTCCGTATGCTGTTGAAGCCCTCGCCTCTCTTTTATTCTTCGATCCTTAGAGCCGCCCGGGCTCTGATACCATGTTAAATTACACGGCGCACCGAAACAGAAACTGAGCAAAGAATAGAGAGTACACAACAAACTAGAGATGAATAAAATTTCCCTTCAATATTGATGACAGATGATGGCTCCGTCCACCCGTGCGCTCCCACAAAGGAGGTTAGATGGCAATCTGGATAGATACTAGGTGAAGAGCTACTAACTGGAAGATCTCTACTGGAAGATCTGATCTGGTACAATGGACTGGGGAGGTCGCCTCTTTATAGCTATGAGGGCAATATTCGGATCAACGTAGTCAATGGAACTGACTAGTCAACCTAGTCAGTGAAGCTGACCAGTCAACCTAGTCGGTGGAACCGACTAGTCATCCATGGAATATTCAGGGAGTATTTCCTATACCATTTCCTTGGGGGCTCTCGCCCCCGAACCCCCACCAGGAGGGCCGCTGGCCCCCTGGGACCCCCTAGCTGGTGGCCCCGAGACCCCAGCGAGAGAAAGGGGCTCCCACACAATCACCTTTCTACCATCAACGGTCTCATTGATAGACCTCATCTGACATGCAAGTCAGGATCCATCTAGTGTCCCGAGCTCACACATGGCTTCTCCTCATATCGTGGCCTTACAACTTGAGCACCTTGGACCATTGGTGGTTACCAGGAGGGTGGGGCATTGAGCATATCTAATAGAAATACCATGTACTCAACGTACCATTTTGGTGTACAATAATTGTTTTTCGACTGATAATGAGACTTTGCAAATGAGGTAGACATGCATTGATGGTCTTCTAGCCATGCAAATGGTACTCAATGGCCATGATACTTTGCATAGGAATTAAAATGGGTGGGTTTAAAGTCTTGTGCAAAATATCATGGGCACCGAATACCATTTGCATGGCTAGAAGACCACATAGGCATTTTTTCGATGCCCATGCGTGATGTATGGTGAAAAACATGGAAATATGTCTTCTCAATAATGTATCGGTACCCTATGGCCATGATACTGTGCACAAGCCTTAAAGGGTTCGTTTAAGTTCCGCCATTGGGTACTATTTGCATGTCTAGAAGACCACGCATGGAGATAGATGCCCATGTCTTGCATGTAAATGTCCCATCTATTGGGCACTTGGATCCTCATCGTGTGTTGCAAGGGCAAACAAGTTTAGCACAGCATGTTCTATCTGAAAGCCATTGATTTGTCCAAAGGGAGATTTTGAGTGGCACTAAAATAAATGCATTTGTGGTTAATGCCCATGGTGTGGTGTGAAGGAATGATGCAAAGATAAGCAAAGGGAGATTTTGAGTGGCACAAACTAAATGCATTCATGGCAAATGCCCACGGTGTAGTGTGAAGGATGGTGGAAAGCATAATCAATTTGTCTAGCCCAATGAATTCAAGAAAGACAACCCTATGATTGTAAAACGGAGGAGATTTGAAATGACTGATGTGGTAAGATCAGACAAGAAGAGATGGCTATTGTCATACAAGACTGCTCCACTATAGAATCTTATCGACCACATACTCAAGTCTATCCTGAAATATGTGCTTCAAGATTGCACATCGCATTGGTAAGAAAAATAATTTTTTGAAAATTATTCTTTTCATGAACAAGACAAAATACAAAGTGCATAGTGGTATAGCAAGCAGATAACAATTTCAGTGCATATCACCTATGGCCACCTGTCGAATTCTATGACTCATCCAAGTCTTCCAGTAAACTCAAAGGATTTTAGGAAAGTGCAACACATAGACCATTTCTACATTTTGAATGATAGAGAACATGACACATTATTTGTCTAGCATGCTTTTCTATTGCATGGGGATTGGTTAGCCAAAGGAGAACCCCAAGTAAAGGAAACAATAAAACAACATTTGGTGTGGTTAGATGGTGCTTCCTCTCAATTTAAATCAGCATGTGGATTCTACTTTGTTGCAAGGTTTATATCTCTCATGGGTCTAAACATGCTGTGGAATTTCTTTAATTCTAGCCATGGCAAGGGGGAACACGATGGATGTCACCATTATTAAGTGATCTCTTTAGCAACATCAGTTAACATCCCTCATGATAGGTTATAATATTCCCACGATGCAAGCCATCACTTACATCTCACCTCTCCATAGCAGCACAGTCAATATACGATAAACAGAGCCTCAACAACAACTTAATGCATAGAGTGTTGCATGAGGTGAAGGTGGATGAAGCAAAAAGGAGGAACAAATATGACCGTACCACCATCGATGGGACAAAAAGTTTGCACAGCATATGGGTCTTTTCAAACAACCACCTTTGCCCCAAATATGAAAGCTTTCTTACTTTTGCAATGCATGCATCATGGTAGATCTTGAGAATTGTGAGGACGTTGCAACTATGAAACAATGGAAGCTACACTAGATTTACCCTCTACATGATGACTGTGTCGAAGAAAGAAATGTGGACCACAGTTTACGTATGAATTTGATGATCTCACTAATGTACTAGAAGAGGGGGATAACTTTTTGGTTGTCACTAACTCTAGGAGAATGAGCAATTAGAATCTGTCTTAAGATTTATATGCTACAAGAATCCTTGATTTAACTTCATCTTTTATCTCAATTGTTCTTACCATGTTTTTGTATTGGATCACAAGTCAAGCCAGAGATTGACAGTATGACAAAAGAGTGACATAGGATTTAAGCACGATTTGAAGAAACTAGAGGGGATAAGAAGGGCTATTAATGAGTTGGGTTTGTGATAGTTGATTGACTTGCCGAACGATTTCAAACCTAGAAAAGGGATGGGTAAAGTGGCTTGGGCATAGGCAAAACTAAGCATGGGCCACATGGCAAAAAAGGACTCAGCATCTTGAATTAGTAGAGTGGGACACCTTATGGCAAACTAAACATAGAGCGTTGCGCCTAGAATGTAGGGCTAACAAAGTGGTTGAGGCATGGGCAAAAACTAAGCATGAGATGCATGGCAAAAAAGGGAGTGACATCTTGAATTAGAAGAGTGGGGACACTTTTTAACAAGAGTACACACGTTCACATGGGCACTACCTCCTAGGATAGTGGAAAGTGAGGAAGCAGCAATTTGTGATGGCTTAGAACATGATTTTTGAATAGATTTAGTATGTATGTCTAGATGAGTAGGCCTAGTATGTATATGTAGATGAGTAGAATATGTTTTGAATAGAATTTGTGATGGCTTAAAGCATGATCCTTGAATAGATTTAGTATGTATGTGTAGATGAGTAGAAATGTTTTGTATCACTTGATAATCTTGTGATAACTTTATACTTTTCCCCCTGTAAAAAGAAGCAATTGTAAAATGTATTCTTGTATAGAATTTGCATTTCCATTCACTATGTTTAAGTTGAGATACAAAATGGTTTTTCCACTTTCAACATCATTTTTTCACTCTCGAAATTATCATGTGCATTTAGTTATGCTTGGCATATCGATAATCTACCATTTGTATCCATCGCCGTTCGATAATGTCTTAATTGCTCCTTGACTAGCAAGGGATACATGCTAGCCTCCCCTTGCATATTAACAATAATACAACACTGCATCAAAAATTTTGTATCCCACATAATGAATACCATGCTTTGTGTATATGTAGTGTCTCATTGACCCGCTAAAGATAAAGCACAAAGAAGCAAACAAAATTTCCAATTACCTTTAGGATGCTCTTTCATTCCTCATACGAAATTTGGCCTCCCGTCTCAAAAAAGAATAGGCTAAACAACAGCTACTCCATAACCAAAAGCATCACCAAGTAACATACTACCCAGGTTATCATGTCATGGTCCATTATCCCATAAAAAAGAAAGGCCTAGCTCAAAATTTTTTAGCACAATGGATTGGTCCTTTCAAAGTAATCAAACTAGTTGGTAAGACCACATATGCTGTGAAACAATGTGCTCTAGATAGAAGGAAGACTTTTACAACAGCTCACATTGCTCAAATCAGATCTTATCATGCAAAAGAAGTACATTTTTCAGGGGGAGGAAGACATAACGATGTAGTTGCCACGTAAAATTGCCAAGTGTTTTGCCAAATGGTGACCTAGCTTTGTCTAGGTTTTCTTGTTGTGATCCTCTTATTGAGGAATGTAGAGCTATTGAGGCTATTGTGAATCCATGATATAAGGGCCTAATGAGAATGCAAAAGGCAAATTTTACCACAATCTCGTTTCTTGTTCGTCTCCTATCATTTGCTTGTCTTGTTGATTGCTTATCTTTCTATCCTGCATAGTCCTTATGATAGGTTGTAACTTTGTCATTTGGATTCAGTTGGGTTGTTCACCATTGGAAATATCTTTGTAATTATTTAGTCACTTTTTTAATTAAAAAAACTCGCACCCATTCACACACCCATGGTCCAATACAAAGGGCACATCCACCTAGGACCTACACTACCAAGCAGCAAGGAGTCGTCCATCGGGTTTCTAACAAGGGCAACTACTCAAGTGGGCAAACAAAAGTCCCCGCATAGTGAGATTTTTCATAGCTTATCTTTAATTCTGTAGATTCTCTACAATATACATATTTAATATGGTAGATGTGAAAAAAATGTAAGAATTAAACTTTGAGAGGAAACATGCTACCACAAACAAGACAAATATCAGTTGTTGTGTTTTTGGTCAACGTACATACAAAGCATTAGCTTAATCATCCTATTAAGACCTTTTGTCAATCCATTGCAATTGAGATGATTGGGACTTGTGAATTTTTTCTTAGTTTGTTAGATACAATCTTCATTACCTCTGAAGTGTTCAAGACAACCATATGGAAGGATGAGATTGTTAATCAAAAAGTCGGTAACATTTGACGCAGTGATTGAGTAATAGTCCACCGGGTCAAATAATCAGTAAGTACAATGACGTAAATGTTTTGAGATGTGGATGTTGGAAATGGACTCATGCAACCAATTGGAATTTTTGAGTAATTGAGATATGAACTCATTGGTGGGCTCCATAGTTGGACGTTTGAAGTCTTGACAACCTGGGCATGATCAAAGGTAAATATGGAGAAACATGCGCATATTGGCCATAAAAATCTCGCCTTGAGTTTGTTAAGGACCTTTAGGAAACCCATGTGTATCCCAAAGGTGCCATCATGAAAAGCGTGCATGTTTTGTTGACATACAATGGGCGTGAGAAAAATGCGTAGTTGAAACGGCGCTTTATGATAACAGAGAAGATGATTACCTATTATCCTAAAGAAAAAAGACTTCCTTGGTGGCTGAATGATTTGAATCTCTTCATCTTATTGCTAGAGACGTATGAGTTCTTCATCAATCGCAGAGCTGGCAGTTGTCAGGGGAAAAGTAAGGGTGTTCTAGGAGTCACCGGCAAATCATGTGGATGACTTTGCACAGCCTAGACTTGTGGACTTGAGACAACATTTGCTACTTCACATAATTTACCAGGTCTATATGATATTAGAAAATCATAATCCTAAATTAACAAAACTCATAGAGCAAGTCATCCATTCAAGTGCTTTTTTGCCATTAGATTGTGGTGAGGGCTACATGGTCCATTTAGATGTTGAATTGGTTGCCATGACTGTATGCATGCAGTTTGTTGATTGCCTAGACCACTGCTAGACTCTCCAATTGCGTTACAGAATACAGAGTCTCTAGGCCTAACAGTGAGCGGCTTGGATAAACAATTGGTCGCCAAATTTCTTTCGCATCTTTCTACATCAACACGGCACCCAATCCTTGATTAATGGCATCTGTGAAAATTAGGAAAGGCTGGGTCATGTCAGGGTGTCGTAATAGAGTGTCTTCCTTTAGGACACCACGGATCGTGTTGAATGCATCTTGAAATTTTTGGGACCAATGAAGTTTTACATCTTTGAGTAGGAGTTTCCATAAAGGTGAAGCTACTATTGATAGATGTGGCATAAATGTTGCAATAAAACCTACCAATCCCAGGAACCTTTGCACTTGCTTGGCAGTAGTTGGGCCTCTATAATTCTATACTGTTGAGAGTTAGTCCTCACACCTTCTTCAGAATAATAAAGCCTCCAAATACTTGATTTGAGATTCTGCCCATTTACACTTTTTCACATTAAGTTTGAGATTGTTTTGATGCAACAATCATAACACTTGCTCCAGACTTTGTGATGTTCTTCTCATATATGTGTTTGAACTGGGACATCAGCAAGATAAACTAGAACCCTACCTTGGAAAATAGGATCATGAAGAATAAAATCCATTAGCCCCTGAACGTACCTGCTACATGTAAATGAGGCTTCATCTAATTAGTGATACCAGGTGGCAGTAACCCCTTAAACGATGCTTGATCTCCTCGTCTTTTGTGCGTCAGATAATCTATGGTATTCGACAAATTTGTGAAATGGTCTAACCATAGGAAGACATCTTCTTTGGCTGCTTTAGTGAAAGGCCTTAGGTCGAACTCACGAATCGTGTCCCCAAGCTTGTGTTGACGACAAATGAGCTGCAAGATTGGCCACATGCATGTTTGACTACACGAGTTTAGAGAGTAGACTCACTCGTAATTCGGCATGCACCCCAACCCTATCCTTTAGATATTTTTTGGCGTCCTTCAACTGTTGCTTTGTTCTAGGGTGATAAAGGAATCCATCCTCCATAGCCGGACCTTTGAATGGAGCTGCTACATCCCCTTCAAGTACACAACGTCTTGTGAAATGGTACACCTCCCTGGAAGGATCTGGGAATGATAACCAAGCTTTTATGTAGCGCTGGAGGTTATCTTCCGCTCCGTAGATACGTCGATTTCGATGGATGAGGATGCTACAGGAAAAGGGAGGGCAAATTCACGATCAAACAAGATCAAGATCGCCTAAGTGTATTGATGCGCTGAGGAGGAGGGGGAGGAGGAGGAGGAGGGAGAGAAAACAGCTGGGCATTCGAAGCTAGTTCTTGAGGAGAAGAGGGGAGGCTTGACGAGGTGAAGGAGACGGAGATGGATGGAAAAATCGGAAGGACCTTCCGGAATGCTGGTCTCTAGCCACTTCAGAAATCCCAAAATTTCCACTGAGGTGCTTTGCCAGTCAGCCATGATGTTTTCGAGAGCCCTCTTGCATCTCCTGCATCCTGCGATCAGCCAGGAGTGGCCCTCACGGTGCCCGCTTGCCTTTACCTCATCTGTACCATCATATTCGAGGTTGCAATTCTCAATTGTGGAGCTGAAATCCGTTGCACAGAGCAATCGTCCGCTAGGACGAAGGGTTTGCGGCCTTCAAACCGAAGGTCTTGGGCAAATGGTGCAGGATTTCTCGCCTGGCGTACGGCCTGTTCGTTTTCGGCATCAATCTCGAAGGTGTCTTTTATTGTGTCCCTTCGTGCAGATTGGGAGCCAGGATTACGTACAAAGCGCTTATGGCGGGATCATTTCCTGTATCCTGTTACATCTATCTCTCTCAATGCTCGGACATAAGTGACCGATGGGTCTGGACAAAGTAGTAACTTTTGAAGATCATTGTCTCTGTTGAGTGAACTCAAAGGTTTGGAATTGAGAATGAGCTACAAACCAGGTTGGCTGCACATGCTTTCGTAAAAGCAAGCTCAGATGGGAAGCCAAAGCATTGGGTCTGCGCAAGCAAGAACAGGTGCTCAAACGCTGGAGGCCCGGCACCGGCCCCATGGGCAAGGCCAGCTTTAGCAGGTCAGGAGGGTAATGATTGGAAGATGTTGAACTTAGAAGGGACAATCCGTGTTTTTGACAGGATGGCTGAGCTTCCTTCGGTCGAAAACTTTACCCATGTCTTGCAGAAGTGCAGGAGAGGCAAAAACCTAGCGTATGCCAAGCGCGTGCATGCACAAATTTGCAACAATGGATTGGAGGCTGATGGAGCTATTGGGAACTATGTTGTGCCAATGTTTGTCGAATGTGGTAATGCGTCCGACGCTCAAGTGGTTTTCAACAGATTGCCTCATCGAAATGAGCATTCGTGGACTTCTATCATATTAGGGTATATTCAATGTGGGCAAACAAAGCATGCTCTCAGCCTGTACAAGAACATGCAAGAGGACACTGTACACCCTAGCAGCTATACGCTTATGGCCCTACTAAAAGCTTGTGCAAGGCTGAAAGATTTGAAACGGGGCCGAGAAATACATATGGAGATCTCACGTATGGGAATTGGAAGAAATATTATTCTGAGCAATACGTTGGTAGATATGTATGCGAAATGTGGCTCACTTTCAGAGGCACAGCAAGTCTTTGACAACCTGCCAGGTCGAGATGTCGTGTCATTTAACGCTCTTATTGCAGGATATGCTGAACATGGAGCTGGTCAGGAAGCCCTGAAATGCCTTGAAGAGATGCAACAGGACAGTGTCACTCCCAATGCTGTTACATTTGTTTGTATCTTGAAAGCTTGTGGCAGCATAGGAGCCATAGGCAAGGGCCGAGACATACATGCTGACCTTGCACGAAAGGGATTTGGACAAGATCTTTTCATAGGCAACACTTTGATCAACATGTATGCCAAATGTGGCTCACTTTCAGAGGCGCAGGAGCTTTTTGACAAGCTGCCAGTTCATGATGGTGTGTCATGGAATACATTGATTGCAGGATATGCTGAACATGGACCTGGTCAGGAAGCGCTGAAATGTTTTGAGCAGATGCAATTGGAGGGCCTATCTCCTGATGTGGTCACTTTTGTTTGCGTCCTGAAAGCTTGTGGTATTGTAGGAACCATAGGGAAGGGCCGGGAAATACATGCTGAGATTGCACAAAAGGGATGTGTAACAGATCTCATCATTGGCAACACGTTGGTTGACATGTATGCCAAATGTGGTTCACTCTCTGAAGCGCAAGAAGTCTTTGACAACCTCCCAGCCCAAGGAGACGTGTCATGGAAGGCACTGCTTGCAGGATATGCAGAACATGGAAATGGTCAAGACGTGCTGAAGTTTTTTGAACAAATGCAGTTAAATGCCATTTCTGTGGATGCTGTCACGTATGTTTATGTCTTGAAAGCTTGTGGCAGCATAGGAGCCATAGACAAGGGCCGAGAAATACATGCTGAGATTGCACAAAAGGGATTTGGACAAGATCAGGGTGTCGGTAATACTTTGGTTGACATGTATGCCAAATTTGGTGCAATTTCAGAGGCACAAAATGTCTTTGACAAACTTCCAGTGCGAGATGTTGTATCATGGAATGCACTACTCGCAGGATATGCTGAACAGGGACCTTGTCAATCAGCACTGACATATTTTGAACAGATGCAAGTGGAGGGTCTCCCTCTAAACGCTGTCACGCTTGGTTGTGTCCTGAAAGCTTGTGGCCGCTTAGGCGCCATAGACAAAGGCCGAAAGATACATTCTGAAATTGCACAAAAGGGATTTGAAAGAGATCTTTTCGTTTGTAACAGTTTGGTTGACATGTATGGCAAATGTGGCTCACCTTCAGAGGCGCAAGAAGCCTTTGACAAACTGTCTGTTCGAGATGTTATTTCGTGGACTGCACTGATTGCAGGATATACGGAACACGGATCTGCCCAGGAAGCACTGAAAACTTTTGAAGAGATGCAACGGGACGATGTCTCTCCAAATGCTGTCACACTTGTTTGCATTCTGAAGGCTTGTGGGAGCATAGGAGCCATAGACAAGGGCCGAGAAATACATGCCGAGATCTTGCAAAAGGATTTTGAAGGAGATCTTTTTGTTGGCAGCACTTTGGTTGACATGTATGCCAAATGTGGCTTGCTTTCAGAGGCACTTGAAATCTTTGACAAGCTGCCAGTTCAAAATGTTGTATCTTGGGCTGCGCTAATTGGAGGATACGCTGAACATGGACCTGGTCAGGAAGCACTACATTGTTTTGAACAGATGCGAGTGAAGGGCATCTCTCCAGATGCTGTCACTTTTGCTTGTGTATTGAAGGCTTGTGGCAGCATAGGAATCATAGACAAGGGCAGAGAAATACATGCTGAGATCACAAAAAAGGGATTTGTAAAAGATCTCTTTGTCAGCAATGCTTTGATTGACATGTATGCCAAATGTGGCTCCCTCTCAGAGGCAAGCAAAGTCTTTGACAAGCTGCCAGTTCGAAATGTTGCATCATGGAATGCAATTATAAAAGGGCATGGCATAAATCATGAGGGCAACATGGCTGCACAATATTTTGACGACATGCAAGAACAGGGTGTGAAGCCAGATGCTGTTACATTTACTTGTCTTCTTACTGCATGCAGCCATACCAACCTGGTAATCAAGGGCCAGGAATATTTCAAGGTCATGAAGGAAGGATACGGGATTGCACCAACGGCAGACCACTATATTTGCATGGTGGACCTGCTTGCACGATCAGGGCATCTATATGAGGCAGAGAAGCTTATTGAAACTATGCAGTGTCATCCATCTGAAGAAGCGTGGACAGCTTTGCTCAGTGCCTGCAAAAATTATGGGGAAGCAGAACTAGGATTGAGGTGCTTTCAGCGGCTTGTCCAGATGAATCCAGAATTTTCTGCTTCGTATGTGCTCATGGCAAATATCTGTGCAAATGCTGGCAGATGGAATGATGTATATGGAGTAGAGGAGCTGAGGAAACATGCAGGGGCAAAGAAAAAGCCTGCAACTGCTTTGATAGAGGTGAACAAGAATGTGCATGAGTTTGTGGTGGGTAGCAACCAAAGTGAGGAAATTTTATCTATGCTGGACTTTTTAAGTTCGCGCATGAAGCAAGAAGGGCATGTGCCAAATCTAGATCTGGTCTTGAGACCCAGTTCTTGTGAGGGGAAGGGATCTGCGTTCTGTGAGCATGCAGAGAAAATGGCCATTGATTTCGGACTTCCATAGGGACAAATGCTGAGTGTGACACAGAGTTTGTGACTAAGAATTTGAGGATGCACAAGGATTTTGAAATGTAACTGCGAACACAGGATTTAAAGGTGAGATCGGTATTCAAGCAACAACCACACCAATCGTGTTTCTTTCTGTAGAGGTCTGTTCTTGAACAAAGCAGCGCTGCTATAATTGGATTAATGTACGACTTGAAAAGACAAACCAAGGAAAAAGAACAAAAGAAAAAGGAAATAAAAACAAGAGAGTACAAGTACTGGTGAGCACTGCCTTTGATACCAACCTATCAAACTGTCAATCATGGATGCCATGTTATTACCATCACACTCGTAGTTTAATATAATTTTTCTCTACTAGCTACATACAATGCAAAAAGACACATACGTCTTCATGCATGGATGTGTGTATCTGCATGCACGGATGTACATATGTGTATGTACAGATATATACATTCGTGGATGGATATACACGTGTTATATGTGTGCACATTTGCACACCTATAAAGCCATCTAGATATTAAAACCCTTGCTAATTATTTCCTTAAAAACTAAATTGTTGAAAAGTACAACTAATCTAACAAACCAAACAAATACGACCATCTAGCTTTTATCGGATGATCCTTATTGTCATGTACCATTCCTTAACATGAGTTGTCATCTCTGTTTTGCTGTGGGATGTTCAATGTAACATTAACACTAGAGAACAAAAGGAAACATTAATATGAGGTTACAGTTGATTCCTTAAGACATTATTGTTGTCATCCAATTATTGTCATTATCATTGTTATTTGTCATGTTGTAGTTACTTTGTTCATCGCCGCAAATATTGTTCTTCCACCATAGATTGCTTGAATGTTGGGCATGATGCATTGCCATCTTAGGTAACAACCCTTTCCAATTTATCTCCTAACAAACTAAATTGTTGAAGCTACAACTAATCTAACAAGCTAAATAAAGATGACCACCTACTTCAGATCAAATAACCCTTATTTTCATGCACAATTCCGTCACATGAGTTATAATCCTACGTGAGTTGTTCAACGTAAAATGCTACAATCCAAAAGGAAACATTAATATGAGATTAGTTGTCGTCCTGTTATTGTCATCATCAACGTTATTTCTCATGTGTTGCAGTTGAATTTGTTCTTGTTGTTTGCCTGATCTCGAATGTGACAGAATCTTGCATAACTGTTTTGGTCAAAGGACATACAAATGACCTCCATACGCTTCTGTGATGACTATTGCCATATGAGAGGCTTGCCGAGTGGCACCCACTTGTCTACTACTTTCCTAGCATATCCATCATTTGCAAATCATATGCCTCACAAAATCTTCAGCTCAATGACCTAGTTCTATTGTTTGGTGTCAAAAATAGCAAGCAAAAATAGGCCCATATAAAGTCTGAACCGAGGCCACGTCTAATGGTATTGTAAGAATATCAATGGTAGTAAGGTCAATGAATATTGTAGACCTCTGATGTTGTGCCAACAGCGCAACAAAGCTAAAGAAAAAGGGCGCAAACAAAAGGAGGCTAGGGAAGCTCGAGAGGAGACGCAAACCCACATTGACCTAGAAAACAGAAAGGCTCGAAAAACATGGTAGAACTCGAAATCAAAACTCAACCCCACACCGGCGTTGATCGATTCAGGGGCAAGCCATAATGTCATGTCACAAACTTGCGAGTAATCCCTCCGTGTCTCAATGGTTCTCAATTCTTAGGCTCTATTACTTTGAATACAAATCGGAACAATCCGATCCAAATAATATGCCAATTGAATGAAAATATCTTCCTCCACCAAATCATTCCGTTAGAGGTTGCAATCTCTGAAATTTTATTTTACCAGGCCGGTAATGCCACTCCTAGTATTTGGGCAGATATACTCTGCAACGGGACATAGCAAAGGCGTCTAGTTGCCCGCATTTCCAAGGGAAACGGAACCGGGCACGATACCTCACCAGCGATCGAAGGATCCCGACAACTGTGCCGGCTAGCTGGGAATGACAGATATAAAGATCCACAGAGAGAGCTAGCGTGTCTAGCAAAGCACACTGCTGGGAGAATCGACGCTTGGTAGTGTCATTTGAATGCCCCCCTCCATTCCACAATCCGGTAGTAATCCCGAACGACCTAGTAATTCAACTGTCACCAATTCAATTTGGGTTGAACTCCTGAACCAAAAGTTTAAGAGAACGTTATTGACTGCTCGCAGCAAGTCTCCAGAAATGGGTTGCAGGATTGAAATTATACATCGAGACTCCCTCTACTACGCCAAGAAATTGAACTGCTTGGTGCCCTCAACAGAAATCACTTCACCTATTAGACTTTTTTGTCTAAAAATCTAATGGGTCTCTTAATGTCTCAAAATCTCTCTCAAACTAATCATCCGTTTCGCATGAATTTTTTTGCAAGACAACTGTAATTTCACACTTCAATAGATCTGCAAATTCAAATTGAAGTTGAAATCTTAGATACGGAGATATTTGCAAAATTCTTACCAACTAGGGTGCGGTAGGCCACCTAAGGGGAACGACGGAATGAATTACGAAATTTATAATAAGTTGATTAAAACTAACAATGTTTTAAATTGAAATGAAAAAAGTAAGTTGAGAATATCAGAATTGTATGCCTTTCCCTTTTTTGTACTTAAAAAGCAAAGATATGCTTTTACCCACGAGTTTTTACGCTATTTGAATAAAGCCTTCATGATTGACAGTAATTAAAGTCAATCTAAGGGCTAAAATTAGTCTAAGGGCTCATATTTGTATCAGGTGACTCAAGGAGATGGAAGAAAACTGAAGAATATGATTTGTGTAAGTCTTGAAAGTCAAGAAAGGGAAATACCTTACTATAATCTAAGCAGGCGCAATAGTAGGTCTGAGCAAATGTCGTGTGTGAGTAAGCATTCTCTTATTGTGAGTACCTCAACACAAAAACATATAAGAATTTAGAATATGCAAAAGCAAAAGTCAACAAATAAGGTGAAATTCAAAACATATATATAATATACTTTATATAACCACACATAGTGTGGGCGGGGAGGCGACGCGCTTTCTTCCCCAAAGAGTTATAATCCGAGAAAACGGGTCCTTCCCCATGCGTCGAGATTGGAATCGCCAAGAATATTAGCATCGAGATTGAGTATCGCGAATATGTAAGAGACTGACACATTACCTAATCTCAATGGGCGTGTTTGTATTCCAAGTTGAACATCCAAATTCGCATACACACCAAGTATGTATGTCTGCTTCACTTTCTGAAAGATATAAAAAACACGTCTGAAATGGAAACAATATTAAAATACGATATTATTGAAGAACAAATGATTAGTCTAGCTTTTATATAAAAAATTAATATAAATTTTAAATCTTTTGCAAGCTGCAGCATCCATATTATAGAGAACAAAGACTTTCCAATCCCGATAGTACCAAGGATAATGAACCTTGTATAGCCATTCTTCATCTCATCCGCAATAAGCCCCAAAAAGTCATCATATACACTCCGATTCCAATCAATCTGTTCAATGTCCGCTGCTGCATGATCCCAAGTTTTTGTAGTCTGAATGCCCGGTATATGTTGAGTTCCCTGGGCTTGATGGGCACCTGGAAGCAGTGGTAGGACTACTCGGACCTGTGCTTCATATCCATGCTCCTCGACAAAGCGGAGAAATGAGGTATGCTTGGATTATGCGGAACCGGTTGGAGGATCAACCTGATAACTTTGACATCAAAATTGTTGCCATTCTACCTAGATTTTGTGAAAGCCTTAATGGTGGCAGCATCCTTGTCGAGCTTACAAACCTTTATGATCCTTTTGAGCTCAATCTTGGCTCCAATCGATTGTCAGGTCCAATCCCAATGGAGCTAACCAAGATAGTGAATCTCACGTTTCTAGAGTTTTGGAGCAATTTCCTTTCTGGGTCTATACCAATAGAATTTGGAAACTTTCAGGGCACGGTGGTGTTGGATCTTTCTGACAATCGGCTTTGCAATATAGATACAATGCCCATATCCAACAATTTCCTCACCGATGGGGTGGCGCCGAACATTACCAGGAATCTCTCTATGCTTTATCTATCCTCAAATAACCTCTCGGGTCCTTTCACAGCAGAGCGGCTTGTTGACATTAGACCTTTCCCACTAACGAAAATTTCACCATCACGTATAACCTCAAGTTTCTACAGCAACAAGCTAGGGACAGTGGCCACCGCGGATCCTTACAACAGGTGCCTCCAATGGACTCCAACAATTGCATCAATAACAGCAACATTGAAGCCTCTTCTCAACATAGTGCTCCCTGGTTCATGGTGTTGAAGAAGATCTGGGGGGCATCAATGGCTTCAACTTTCAAGGCAGTGTACTACTCTTTGCAAAAATGAATTTTATGAAGAGAGCGTCAGGTGAGATATTTTGCCTCGCCATGGGGCTTAGAGTGAGATATGCTGCAACTTTCTTGTACGGAGAAACAACAAATTATCTTTGTCAGTCTAACTTTATGGCTTTACACCAATCTAATCGCGCTTAGAGCATCATAGAACTGAGGTTCATCGACTTCAATTTCAGGCGGGTCATGGGAGGGCTAGCTTTTACACCCGAACTAGTGTCAGAGGGTTGCCTTCGCAACAAAGTGCTCGAAAGAGCCTACTGCCCAATGATTTTGGAGCAGATGCACCAGGGAAAGGTTGCCACTTTCTGCTAAAAAAACCACGCGAGTCGATGTGTAAAATTGGCGTCCATAGGATACCTTGGAGGCTACTCTTTTAGAGACTGTGTTGCGAATAGAGTTCTTTAAAGGTTAAAGCAGACAATGTAAGGTTGAGTAATCACCTAGCGCAGGTTGACATCTTGAATCACAAGGGAAAACCTAGGTGCAGGCAAGGCAAGGTTGATTATGTGAGATCCTTACAAAGTTGTAGCTCGAAGGTTTTAGGACAGCAGCTCTAGAAGCTCATAGCGTTGCCACCTGTTTTGCGAACAGGAGCGATGGAGTTTGAAAACGCATAGGGTTGTGAACGTCTCGATCCATGCAATTAACAGGCTCACATGAAATCGAATAGTCCATCCTAGGTGTAGAAACGTATGCTTAGGATCAATTCTGCAAGGAGTGGACTCATTCAAACATCTCTCTCTCTCCGTTTCTCTCTCGTTGTTGTCTACAAGAGGTTGCACAAGGTTTGAAACGATAGACAAGTAAAAGGAGAGTGGACTGAATATGCAATCAGTCAGGCCTTTTCATGCACGCAGAGTTGAAGGCCTTATTACCCACCTTACCTACCTCCTCTAGGTCAAGAACACGAAGCTCCTCTGCCACCTGCTATTCAACCTCGGCGGAAAGATCCCAACACTTCCTCTGCCCTTGGAGATAAAACACCCTGAGCGGTGAAGACTCGTGATTACTCTGATTAACCTTTTTTATCTTGAAAGCTCTTGATTTTCTGTCAAGTTACAAGGAGTGTTGTAGCCTTTAGATCAAAATTCAATCAAGGGCTTGTAATTAGAACACGTGGCTCAAGGAGAGCTCAAGAAACCTAAACTTCTCCCTAGGTTGCCTACCGTAAAAATAGCTTCCATTACTTATAAGTCTCATATTATAAGTCCTTACATTATAAGTTCTTACATTTTTAGCTCTTGCCCAAAGGCTCACCAAAAAACAAAAAACATTTTCTTCAGCTTTACTACGTCTCTATTTTCAAGTGATATAGATTCCCTTTCATGATGCTGTTACGAGAGGCAAAAAATGCAGGACACGAGCAGCAGTCGAGCTCGTGGACTGACTACCATCCGCAAAATTGGATGGCTCCTTCCTTGGTCGGTCTTTAGGTGTAGATGCCGTGCTATCAACAGTCACTCCCACACGTCTCTGGGGGGATGTTCTCTTTGTTGGAGCAGATCCTTAGGCTTGATCCTGAACTGTTGCCACTCTTCCCAATTGGACTCTCGTTGCAGAAAAGCAAATCATCATCACCCGAGACGTTTGCATTTTTCTCCCTATTTGCTGGGCTTTCATTGAAATACCTCGAAAATAAGACAAAGCACCCACAGATGCATTTCCTTAATGAAAAAAAACTTACGGGCATGTGTATTTGCATGTCTATTGGTGCATCTATAGACCCACATCTATAGGCATGTCTATATAACATAGATGCGCCTATAGACACACCTATAGATGTGCTTTTAGACGCTTTGGTAGAAATTTAAAAAAAATAGAAAGATCCACAAATAGACGTGCTTATAGACGCTCTACAAATTAAAAAAAAAAATAAAAGCAGAATTTTGTGTGGTTGAACAGAATGCTATGTATGTTGTGTATGCTATGTAGTTACAAGAATCCCATTTCCACATTGTGCAATTCAATTCTTACAGCCAACCGCATTTTAATACGATCAAGAACCCCTTTAATATGCATATTAAGATTTGGACTCTTGCATCGCTACAAAAGAAAATATTTCTTACATCATAAGGCATGACTGCATATGGAGACACCATAGCCCTCCAGAGCATTTTGCTCTTCCGCTATCCATACCTTTCCGTTGATAGGGAATAGCCCAAGATGGCGATCGATAATAACTTCCACTATGAAGCATTTTCAGAAGACATTTGCTCAACGTTGCAGCAATCTTATTTCAAATTTCCAGAACATAAAAGCCCGATCAAATACATTGGTACTTGTTAAACATACACGATTTTTTGTTTTGTCAGCACCATAGCAAACGTAAAGTTCGATTCTTGCTTCCAATTCCTCCTTCTTCACACCCTTCAACACACTCTTGAAATGTGGCTGCCTGAAGTCTTTCATGTAGTAACCCAGCATCCCTTGATACGTATGCAGGTTCCTTTGCCTCAACGCGCGACACATTATCACTCCACTGAGGGGTCGACTTACATCTCAGCCTTTGTACTTTTGGATAATCCAGTTCACGCTTTGCATGCTTCTTGCACTAATTCGTACAACCATCTGAAAGTGTAGATGGTACAACGCTCCTACTCTTTCAACACTACACAGACCTGCTATGCAAGCCTCTTCCAAGAACTTATGTAGTCTGGGAAGCAAGGACTTTACATCAACATCATAACCTCCAACACCAACTGTTACACTCAGCTCCAAAACCTTCGAACCTTCCTTTTTCTTCGAACCACTCTTATGAGGCCTGCCCTGCTTATTCTTATTAACCTTGCAACATTGAACAACGAAAACGTAAGGACCGACAATCCAGACTTCCTCACTCTATCATTCAATTCAGACTTACTCTAGAAACTCCTGTGTGCCACATGCCAGCGCTCCATTTCCTTCCTGCTCTCCATCACCTTTGTCCTCCTCACCGTTTGCAGAGCCACGCATCCTCGCCATCCTTTTCACTTTCATTTTGCCTAACATTCCACAACCACACAGAGCCTCCGTATATCGACTCCTCCAGCCCATTGTGGGGTGTCTGGAGCATCATACTCTGTAATGATCACGTGGAGACGCTGCATCAATGTGCCACAATGGAAGGACCTGGACAACCAGGATATATTGAGAGAGAGCCACATGCATACGACACGTGGCAACATGCATAGTCACATCTGCATGTCCACGTGTCAAATGCATGAGGCCTCCCCACCAATATACCACTCTCACAACCCTTACTCCCCCTCCCTCCCAACACGGCTAATTAACTTATGCCATTTTTTTCAAACAGGGCCTCCCTATTGCAGTTGCCTGAGGAAAACAAAACCCATACGACGCTCTCCTTGTCAGAATTCAAGGCATGCCAGCATCGTGGAAACTCGTAGACTTGGGCCAAATTCCTACACAACAAGATCAAAAGATAATCAACCATGTACACAATGGAAGTTATCGAAGTGCCCAATTTCTCTACCATCGGTATCAAACATTCCAATGATTACATCTGCCTCTCATGAATTGTGACCGCCCTTATTGCTTGTCATTGACATGTTGTACGAGTCATGAAACGTAAGAAGCCCCGTGTGGAGTTTGTGAACTCTTACTTGCAAATTTTACAAACATCTCCATTATAAGAAACAAGATGAATTTCATTCATGTGGCTTGCCTGAGATGGTGCGTGAAGAAATGGTGCATTGAAAGCTTAGACAGAGGAGAAGAAGAAGGGGGGGGAGAGAGAGAGAGAGAGAGAGAGAGAGAGAGAGAGAGAGAGAGAGAGAGAGAGAGAGAGAGAGAGATGGGAGGATTTCAAGGAATATAAATATCAAGTGCAACTTAGCCCAATTATAACGAGATGGTGCACGGAAAAGGGTCTCTCTCTCTGAGAGAGAGAGAGAGAGAGAGAGAGAGAGAGAGGGGGGGGGGGGGGGGAGATGGAGGATTTCAAGGGACATAAATAGCAAGTGCACTTAGCCCAATCGTAACAAGGTGGATTACATTCATGGGGCTTGCCATGGTTTTCATGGATGAATGAAATGTTTAAGTTGTACGCTCAATTGTTGTGTAGATCAATGAGTGGTCAAACCAATACACGTAATTTGTTCCGTACTTTGTGGATGATGGTGCAGTTTCTTTCACCCATATATGGTCTAATGTGGATCCATGCACAGTTGTCGGATTTCAAGGGACATAAATAGCAAGTGCACTTAGCCCAATCATAACAAGGTGGATTACATTCATGGGGCTTGCCATGGTTTTCATGGATGAATGAAATGTTTAAGTTGTACACTCAATTGTTGTGTAGATCAATGAGTGGTCAAACCAATACACATAATTTGTTCCATACTTTGTGGGTGATGGTGCAGTTTCTTTCACCCATATATGGTCTAATGTGGATCCATGCACAGTTGTCGGAGTTGCAATTAGTTGTCACATTTTTAATTGTTGCATGTGTTGCTTGAGTGTTTTTAGAGCCTTGTTGGGTTTGTTGTAGCAAATATTGAAGTCACTAACGACATATGATGTGCATTGTGCGGTTAGTTGGCCAATTACATGCTCTAAGATGAGGAGTGTTGCGATTTTGGACCTAGGTGACCGATAGATGTTGATGATGGCTGTTTGTCCATGCGTGGGGATGTTGAAGTGTGTGAACAGACACTCAACACCATTGTTGTAGTATATTTTCTTGTCAACCAATGCAATGCCCTCTTTGTAGTATGTTGCTATGCTGAGTCCTTGCACGTTGTTCTCGTGCTTGAACCCAGGTATGGATGTTGAATATATGTTGTTTGTGTGTAGTTCTTGCAAGCATAAAATAGTTGTGGCGAGAATGTTGTGACACGTTGCAATGTCTTCCTTGTGTGCATTGAAAGATCTTGTGTTAAGAGATTGTAATGAAGATGTGTTTTCGTTGATGGTACTGGAGTCTAGTTGTAGAATCCTCCATGCTCATGAGCCTCCTAATCACTCAAGCTCTTGCAAGACAGTTTGATCAACTTTGATATTGTTGTTTTGTAGGGGTTGCAAGAGGTAGAGGTTGTTTGGTGTGGATCGCAGACATGTGACAATGCTGTGTATGTCAAACCATGTGTTTTTATTCCTAAGGGGTCGAATTCAACAGAAGACATTGAAAGACTTTGTGAATAATAGAGTGTTCGTGCTAGATCTGGCTAAATCGGGAACTGGTACTTGCAAAAGCTGTTTAGGTGGTTCTTGCCAATTTGGAACTCTCGTGCTATTCGCAAGATTGGTGTCCATGATGGTGCGATCTTCTCACGGTACAAGTAGGGGTGCAACTTTCATGTATGGCTTCCTTCAACTGGGGTTGAAAATTCCACCCACACCTGAGGTGGGTTCATATGCAACGATGTGTGCTTGAAAATGGCGTCTGCACCATTCACAAGGCCATTGGGAATGTCAAGATTTCCAGAATAGATTTCAACTATCATTCCTGGCTTCAAGTGAAACATGTTGTGCAAACCCCCTGTTGCCTTCAAGTCATTTGGTATTGCGATTGTTTTGGTGTACATTTTGTGTCTAGTGTTGATTGCTTTAATAAAATGTGGTGTTGTTTGTAGTCTTTCGAAGATGGCATTATAGTGTACATATTTTGAAACGTTTGTGTAGAACAAGTGAGGCACGTCCTCACGTGTTGTTGGCCGGTGACAATATAATTTATTGAGGCACTAATGTCGTTGGCCACCAACACAAAGCCTGTTCAGTTTTGCAATGAAGTCTTTGTTTTGTTAGCGCATTTGCATGCCAAGTTCATAGTACAAAACATTGTCTTTCCAAACGGAAGGTGCCATTGCCAATGTCAAGTTCTTGGTTGAAAATATCCAACTATCCTTCATGGGACTTGCCTGGCATGGGTCCCCGCACATAAGAATGTCAACGCCTCCAAATGGTTGCAAGTGGTTGTGTTTGATCTCATGCATGCGCATGTCTGTGGCTATATGAAAGTGTTTTGACCTACAAGAGAGATCTCGTCGAACACAATCATTTCCATGTCTTTGTACAAGTCCAAGAGAAGTTGTAGTTTTTCTGTGGTTAGGGCTTTGTAAGTTGTCGTGAGCAATGGCAAGTGTAGTGCAGAGTGTATGGTTGTATCGCCTACATTGTACGCTACTTTCCCAGTGTAGGCCAATAGAAAAATCCTTGGACATTATGTACTTGTGAAGCTCTTGTGTGAGTAGTGACATTACAAAGCTTGGACTAACAATAGTAATGTGGGTTTTGCTTGTGCCTACATTTATTGACAAGAATAGGCACAGGGGCGAAGCATTGTGAAGGTGTTTCTTTTAAACATCACATCTTTGAGTAGTATTCTTTGTTGTTGATTCAATTTTCTTAGTTGTTGGAAGTGCTTTTGATTGGGCATGAATGCCACAGAGAAGTTTACAAGATTTCCCTTTTGGGTTTGTAGTTTGCAGTTCTTGAGGTCTACGCCAAGATCGTAGACATTTGCCTCTAGGTCTTGTATGCTCGAAGTGTCGACAAACATTTGTGCTTGGTCTTTGATCGATAGTGTTATCATGTCGTTTGATTTGTTTGTTATATTTCTTAAAGTTTACATCAATTTTTTGTTGTGCATGTGTATACATGTCATGCCATGTCAACAAAACGTCATCTATACATGGTTCATCACCTATGAATGGCATGTACAGTAAGCACAATTCTCTGTAGTGATTTTCTAACTCTTTGTTTTTGTTGTAGTTATTGAAGCGAACCACCTTGGGTCTTTTTCTTTTTTTTGTTCTATGGCCGGTTGGGTTGTACAAGCTAGCGTACTCGGACAGACACAGATGCTGTAGGTTGAGCAATCTATTTCTGTACTTTCCAATTATGTCCTCAAAGAAATTGTCCATGCCTTTAGGGCTTATTTTCTCAAGAACGCAGCGTCTTTTTAGCAATAGAGTATGCTCCTCAGGGGGGCTTGTGTTGATGTAGCAAAACTCCCTCGTTGTGCTTGTGAGTGGCAAGGATAGTGACAGGTACACCGCTTGCTAGAAGCTGATGTGTTGGGTGTTCAAGATCATGTTTCCAATCTTCTGTACACGCTCCGTTCGCTGGAACATCTGCCTCCAAACATTGATGC
The DNA here is from genome assembly GCF_047967505.1 of Dipteris shenzhenensis. Classification (NCBI taxonomy): domain Eukaryota; kingdom Viridiplantae; phylum Streptophyta; class Polypodiopsida; order Gleicheniales; family Dipteridaceae; genus Dipteris; species Dipteris shenzhenensis. Next base: position 39,497,970 of record NC_141612.1, read on the forward strand.
ATAGCTTCCTTCGCTGCGACAGTAGTAGTGTGATCGGCTTTTGTCATGTAGGAAGTGCAGTACGATGCTTCTACATGAGGGTTCATAACAAATCGTATGTCTGTGTTTGCTCGCCATAGGCGGGAGATGTCAACGTTGAAATTGTTTGTGAATATGTCTCTCATGTGGCATTGCAAGAATATTGTTGGCTGTGTTATGGTCGATTGTAGCGCTTTGATGTACTCTTCCTTTGACAATGAGAGAGCATGCAATATTTAATCAAAAATAAGTTTCTTGGTGGGCATTTCCTGTAACAAGTAGGAATTAATTCTTTTGTGATTTGCTTTATGTAGCTTTAAGGTTGTTGTTTCTTGTAGTGGGTTCAAAATCTTTGTTGTTCTCATGGGGGCATGGGAAATGGAATCGGCATGCTGTTCCTCTTTTCCTACATGTTCTCTTGTGCTTGGCTTTTGCATGTCTCACAACTCCTCAGGGAGGTTTAGAATGTTGGTGGTAATGTATTTGTCAACAAAAGCTTCAATTTCATGTTCATGTGCGTTGCCATAGATGGGTGAACCTTCCACTCATAAAAGGTTGTGATCGTGTTGACTTCCCCTATTTTGAAACTATGTGATAAAGAAGAAATCAAGTACTCTACCTAGGATCTAGGATGCTTGTGTCTTGCTTGAGAAGGCACTTCATAGCTTGAAACTTATGCACGTAGTACCTCGTAGTTGTGACTGGGTCACCACGAAGCAACTCACATAGTTTGCTAGTCTCAGGGATTGTTTTGCTGTGCTCTGACGGTGGATTTATCTTGTGCAAGCAACACACCAGTGGTTGCCATTTTTTCTCCACAGCTGAAGTCAAGAAAAAGGTTGGGGGGACTAATTGTCTCAACATTGCGAAGATATGTTTCTTCAGCTTATGCTTGTAGTCTGCCGAAGTGCATAGGCATTCAAAGTCATGAAAGCCAATGTGCGACTAGAGAAGCCTCTCAATATTAGTATCCACAATTGCCTCCTTTGCCTGTATGTGCCTACCATGCAGTTGGGCTTTGCACATCCAAACCCAAGATGATGATAGCACGTGCCCGATAAGCACTTTCATTGTTTTGAAAAATAAGTTTTCTATGCATAGAGCAAATCTCCTATCATTGTTTGTGAGCTCCCAGCGTACAATTCTCTGGTATGATGTGCAGTCAGGTACATTGTACTACCTTGTGTGTCCATAAAGTAGCTACGGGAATCCAAGCTCTTCGTAGCGTTTGTCTTTGAAAATGCTGAGGGGGATAAAACCTCCATATGGTGCAATATTGATTGTTTTGTCCTCGCAGTCTACAACTTGTGTTGTGTAGATGCCATGCACAAGAGTGTCTGTTGGGATCTCTTCTTCCATTTTGTCTAGAAAGCTTTCTATCAGGTGTTCCTCATTTCTCTGTGCTTGTGTAGCTCTAATATGCTTGGCCCATATGGGGTTAATGGAGATGTTGTTCTACTTGTGTAGCGGTGTGGGAAAGAGCTCATTCAATGCTTTTAGGGTCAAAGTGTGTCTTATAACCCTGCTCATGTAATTGTGTATGAATTCAAGCTTTCGCTTCAAAGAAACCATGACTGTTGAGCTATTGCGAAACCACATTCGTGTTTGTTCCAAGTATTGTGCAAAGACACATTAGGCACACAAGTTGTGATTGACACAATTAGTGGCATGAAGGAAAAAAAAACGCTACTAATTGACAATCTTTCGAGCCCTGTGACAATAACACGTTTGCATAAGCGTTCACGAAAATGCTCGTGTGTTCAATGGGCTGCAAGCCAGGATGACACGTTGATGTCTATGCCCAACGGACAGCAAAAGAGGTCGCAACTTGCTACCTTAGCATGTTGCCGATGGGTGCCAAATGTCGTCAATTATATATATGAAATTATGCTCAAGTACATGTATCAATGGATCTTTAAAAACGAAAGCTTTGATTAATTAAATCATAAGTATGCACCTGCTCACAGTGCTCCGGAAGAATAAAAGTATCACTTTCATCGGTCCAATGTTTGGTGGAGTCTATTGCAAAGAAACTGCTACTATCTTTTCTCACTGTTGCATGGGGACCGTTGTAAATAGTTCTAAATCATTTTACATCAAGAATGAAAATACTAAATCGTCTAAAATCAACTTCATAAATTTTGCATATGGTTCCACAATAATCCAACTGTGAGGAGAGAAGATTGGTATCCGAAGCACTTGCTTGGCTATCTTGTGTGAAGTTAGCCATGACTCCACAATCATACGTGACTCTCTTTGAATCGATGCGTTCCACGTGAAAATGTCGTCCATATGATCATAATGCACTGTACTTTTTGCACTGTAAAAGAGCATCATTAAAACAATGAAGATGCATCTATTTTATAGCCTATATTGTCACAAATAATTACTTAATTACGTCAAGAGGTAAGAAACTTACATGCATCATACATCCAGATGATAACTCTCACTCGCACTCGTTTATTATCTCTCCATCGCGTTCGGCTTTACATAGAGCCAGCTGTAGCCAATCAAGTGACATGTGAGTGGGGAGAAGAGCCAGATCCTTGCATTTATTCTTTTTGCTTTGGCCACTTCATATCTCTCAATCCACTTCTGCATCTCATGGCTATTGAGGGTACAAAACTTATTGAATTTCTCCATTTGCTCTTTGCTCATCTTTCTTTCAATCCCTTTTCCTTGGGGAACCTCACCAACGATGCGATTATCATCCTTATTATGCCAAGCTTGCAGCATATCGCGATTCGTGGATGCAAGAAACTCCGTGATATATTGCACAAGCCATCCCTCTGCCATGCTTGCTTCTAGTCTTGCTCTTTATCTTACAAATCCCTTCAAAGTTTTCATAAACCGCTCGAGAAAAAACATCCATCGACTATGAACGATACCTGCAATAGCCACCTCATCAACTATGTGCACAAGTAAGTGGACTTGAGTTGTAATAATGCTCGAGGGAAAGTGCTTCTCAAGCAAGCATACGGCTTCGATGTGTTCCACCCTAGCCTTCTCGATGCTCGATATGGAGATCTCTTTTTGAGATATCCATCTATTTTACATGTCCATGTAAGATATTTTCATAATCAGTCTATAGATTAATCAGCTTAAATTGAAGAAAATGCAATCAATGCGATTTGATAGTAAGCATACCTCACAATACCACAGATCTTGAATATAGCATTTCTAACATCTTCTTGTAAGCACCCTTTTATTGTAATTGCGAGGATGAACTATCAAAGCAACAAAGAAGTCATGTCAACAATATAACATAATCATAATTATGCTAATGCATCACGATTATCAGTACACTAATTGTATAGCTTAGAATACCTGTAAGACCTTATGCCAATCATGGGACTTGAGCCCACTAAGCTTATTGTCCTTTGAAAATGCTCTTTTCAAGCAATGCATGTATCCTGTCGATGTTTGAAAAGAGGCAATGTCTGCCTTGACCATTGCCTCCTCCCTTGTAGAGAGGATCCATGTTGCTTTCGGGAGGACAACTTTTCTCGAAGTATGTACTTGGGGCCACAAACGAGACATCCTATTCATAGCATGCAAGTCTTCTCGCACTCCTCTCGAGTCTTTGGAACTAACCAAGTGTGCCCAAATAGTAGCCCCCACATTCTTGAAGATATGCATGGGATTGTAACTGACCCCAATAAGGAAGCTCGTGAAAGATCGATATCCTCTTCATACTAGGAGGACGTTCCTCTCCATTCACCCTCCAAGCTTAAATCCAGTCACTTGCCTTCAAATATGATGATGGTGGATTAAGTTGACCTCCATGTGCGAGATGGTCTAGCGGAAGGTATCGAGCATGACCTTTATAAACATTTTTCCTCATATGTTTGGAGTATCATGCAATCGATTTCAAACCCGGTCCACAAACACGACAAGCATGGTACCCACTTATAACAAGTCCTGAACGCATGCATGAATGTGTTAGTATAAGATATGCGTGCGAAAGAGAGTCATAAAAGCATAATCCTGTATTATACTTGTAGAGACACAACCATGTACCTACGCACTCTCCATATCCTGGGTAGTCATGCATGGTCCACATCAAGATGCCCCTGACCAAAATGTCATTGGTATGTCTAGGAGCTCTGGAAATATCAAAGACCTGCACTCCTTTCCATAATATCTGTAACTCCTCTATCAAAGGTGCCATGTACACGTCCATATTTTTTGCCTTGTACTTCCCTGGCACAAGTAGTGCAAGCATGAGGTGTCCCTTTTTTATTGTTAGCCATGGTGGGATATTGTAATTCACCACGACTATGGGCCATGTCGACCAAGATGTTGACCGTAATTTGAAAAGATTCACGCCATCCATGGCCAGAGAGCAAGGCTTCAATTTAGTCCCACTTTGTCAAGATGCCTCACAAATACCTCTATTGAGTGGGCCACCTAACTTCATGCAGTATGTGTTTCATTCACAATACTTACGAGAAATAATAGCATTGTGGTGCAATGTGGAGACACCATACATTTTGATTCCAAGGCTAGTAGCCTCTTCACACTAACGTGGATTGATACTTTGTGGATATTTCCAATTTTACCTTCAAAATTGCGCAAGTCTTGAAGTTTCTAATACCATATGATTCTGATCAAAGTAGAAGAGAAGATCTAGAAAACACCATTTGATTCTGATCAAAGAAGAAGAGAAGATCCACAAAATATCAAGTTTGCATATCGACCAGGTAGGGGATGTTAAATTACATGGCACAACGGAACAAAAACTGAACAAAGAATAGAGAGTACACAGCAAACTGGAGATGAAGAAAATTTTCCTTCAATACTGATGTAGTACAGATGATGGCTCCATCCACCCGTGGGCTCCCATAGTAGAGCGTAGAGGGTGATCTAGACATATACTAGGTGAAGAGCTACTAGCTAGAAGATCTTTGTTGGAAGATCTGATTTGGTACAATGGACTGGGGAGGTCGCCTCTTTATAGCTATGAGGGCGGGCGGTACTCGGATCAATGTAGTCAATGGAACCGACCAGTCAACCTAGTCGATGGAATCGACTAGTTGTCCATGGAATATTCAAGGAATATTTCCTATACCATTGCCTCAGGGGCTCTCGCTCCCAAACCCCCACCAAGGGGGCTGCTGGCCCCCAGGCCCCAACAAGAATAAGGGGCTCCCAGGCAATCACCTTTCTACCATCAATGGTCTCATTGATAGACCTCATCTAACATGCAAGTCATGATCCATCTAGTGTCCCGGGCTCACACATGGCTTCTTCTCATATGGGGGCCTTACAACTTGAGCACTTTGGACCACTGGTGGTTACTAGGAGGGTGGGGCATTGAGCATATCTAAAACACCCCCTCAATGTCCACCCGTAGTTGAACTACATTCTCGGCCCAATGCCGAGTCTCTGAAGATGACCTTGAAGCTGATCTTTCCCGAGTGCCTTGGTAAAGATATCTGCTCCATTTTGCTCTATTGGATAATAGACCAATTCCACTATCCCATCCTCGATCAAATCATGCACATAATGATATTGAATCTCTATATGTTTTGTGCATGCATGAAACACTAGATTTTTAGCAATGGCCATGTAACTTTGATTGTTGCACCTCAACATAGTTGCCTCATCGTATTGCACTCTCATGTGCCATAAGATCCTCCTCAGCCACACTGCTTCACAAAGTAGTAAAACATGCTACCTTGTACTTAGCCTGGGTAGAAGACAATGCCACTGTTGGTTATTTCTTACTGATCCAAGAGAAGATACCTAAACCTAAAGAGAAACAATATCTAGAAATTGATTTCCTAGAATGAACATCTCTAGCCCAATCTGAGTCACAATGACCAGCCAAGGAAGTGCCCGTACCATAAGTGATGCCATAATCAAAAGTGCCCTTCACATACCTGAGCACCCGCATCCCTGCATTCCAATGATTCTCCCAGGGCTTATTGAAGAGCCTGCTCAAAATGCCAATAGCAAAACTGATGTCCGGTCTAGTGTTGCAGAGATAGATGAGACTGTCGACCAACTTCCTGTACCTCCCGGTGTCTACTAGTGGTGAGGCATGGTGTAGCTATCTCCTTGCACTCGGACATACCAAATGCCTTCAAGATCTCCCTTGCATATTTTTACTGAGAGATGAAGATCTTGGCTGGCTCTTGCCAGACTTTAATTAACAGTAGTGCATCAAGCCTAAGTCTGTCATCTCAAACTCCATGCTGAATGCCTTTCTAGTCTGCTAGATCATGTCTTCAGAGTCACCTGTAATAAGGAGATCATCCACATATAGAACAATAATAGCAGATTTTCCACCTTTCCTGTACACATACAAGTTAGCATCTGAGGCATATCTTTTGAAGTTTAATTTATGAAAGAATTTTTCTATTTGTTGGCACCATGCTCTTGGGGCCTCTTTCAGCCCATACAGATCCTTCTTCAGCTTACATACCTTGTTCTCAGAATGGGGGGCCTCAAACCTAGGTGGCTGAGCCACGTACACATCCTTCTTGAGGTCACCATTCAAGAATGCTGATTTAACATCCATTTGATAAACTGGCCAATTTTCATGAGCAGCTACCGATAGTATTGTGCGAATAGTGGTCATTCTGGCAGTCGAAGTGAAAGATTCCTGATAATCAAACCCTTCAACCTATGAAAATCCTTATGCAACCAATCTGGCTTTGTACTTTTCCAAAGTCCCATCGGCCTTGTACTTTACCTTTTAAACCAACTTGGTGCCAATAACCTTTCTGTTAGGTGGTCGATCTACTAGGTCCCAAGTTTCATTCTTCATGATGCTGTCATATTCTACTTGCATTAGCATTTTTCCAATCTGGATCTACAAGTGCTTCCTCCAAACTCACAGGCTCCTTTACTTCTATAATAATCTCAGCCATCAAGGCCATATTAACTATATGAGCAAAAGCCCTCCTTTGCTCCTCGATTCTCTGAGTCTGCCTTGGTCCATCTACATGCTGGTCAACAGACATAGCCATCTGGTTATCATGGTCGTAGAGCTGCCTTACCCATCATGGCAATGGCTTTTCCGGTGGTGTAACAATAGGTTGGTGACTTATACCTTCATCATCTGATATTTCCTCCTCCTTTATAACTCCTGGGACAGGTCCATAGTGAATTATCTCTTTGCTTGATGATAAGTGGAAGAGCTCTTCTTTGCCTCCACTGCATGTGGCTACTCCCTGAACACCACATCGCGGCTTGCGATGATCTTCTTCATACTATTTATAGGCTTTCTTCTCATCACAATAGCCTAAGAAGATACATTTGGTGCTTTTTGGTTGTATCTTGTTTCTCTCTTTGTCTAGTACATGCACATAGCAGATAGATGGCTTCTTACTGCTGTAAGCGTCATGTGGTGTTTTACCATTGAATGCCTTTATATAGATGCGATTAAGGATGTAAACCGCAGTATTGATAGCCTCAGCCCAAAAGTGGTTTGGCAGTCTAGCACATTTCAACATACACCTCCCCATCTCCACGGTGGTCCACATTCAGCATTTAATAACTGAATTTTGCTAAGGCATATGTGATGTCATCGTTTGTCGCTTGATCCCTTTGCTCTTGCAAAAATCTCCAAACTCTGTAGAAACAAACTCACCACCACCATCTGATATGATTTTCTTCACTTTTCTCGCTGTTTCATTTTCAACAAGCTATAGCCATTCTTTCAATTTACCAAAAGCTTGAGCCTTTTTGCGAAAGTACACCCACATCTTCCTACTATAGTTGTCGACAATCAATAAAAAATAGGAAGATTTCCCCAAGGCCTGTGTAGGCATCTTACTGCACAAGTTAACATGCACCAACTCTAGGGGAGCATTTGCTCTATTCTTGCTTTCTTGTGGGAATGCCTTTCTCTGTTGCTTGCCCATCATGCAAGCTTCACACAGTTCTTTGATTTCTATGTCTATAGGTAAGTGAGAAACCATACCTTGCTTCTGCATCTCCTTTAGCACTGCAAATCCGATGTGGCTGAATCTTTTGTGCCAAAGTCTGCTTGTGCCCTCCTTACTCCTGTGCCAACAAGATTGCCTACACTATCCAGAATTTTTGCTCCTGTCTTGTTGAACCTCACCTCATGGTCAAGGTCAGTTATGGAACCAACTGATAGCAAATTTCTCTTGATTTGTGGAACATATAGCACATTAGATAGTTTCTCAACATCTCCATTTATAGAAACAAATGAAACTGTACCTGTACCCTCAACAGGGCATTTTGCATTATTTCCAACCGTCATGGTGATGGGTTCCTATAGAGGCTGCATGGAACAATATAGACCCTTCTTGTAGGTCATGTGATGGGAGGCACCACTATCCAACACCCATGAATCAGTGTATGGTTGGGGTCTCACCTGAGTGTTAAGCACTGTTACTAGTCCATCAAACCTTGGTGGACATATCTGGAGACACTATCGAGCTAGCTCTTTGCTAGTGTTTTATATCCCAGCACCAGCCATCTGGTCACGTAGATTTTTGATTCAGGTTATGAACGCCTCCGTTGATCCTCTAGGTTCTGGATCCTTGTCTGATTCCGTGTCTCATACTGACTCTTCAATATGTTCCAAGCCACAGTTGCCTTAGATGTATGCTGAATCAAGGTCAAAACAAGGTCGAATCAAGGTCAAAACACTATCAGTAGAACTTTGTTCCAAGCCACAGTTGCCTTAGATGTATGCTGAATCAAGGTCGAATCAAGGTCAAAACACTATCAGTAGTACTTTGTAACTAGGGCACATAGAGTATCTGCGTTCTACATTTCCAAGCTCGTAGAAGGTTGGCATTAGGAGGTATCATACTCCTCGGACTTGCTAGGTCGGGGGTTCCTTGTGGTTCTAGGTCAGTCCCCAGTACTGTCTCTAGAAGCTCATATGAATCTAGAATAGTAGTAATTTTAAACTTCCACTGAGTGTAGTTCATACCATCTAGATTGCCTTCAGTGAAGGCTAGTGGGCGAATCCTCAATGCCTAGATTGTTGGTGCAGCAGTAGCTACTGAATCCCCCCACCCGCCTCCTCTAAGGTCTGATGGCTTTCACAAATTCTTTGCAGTCGAGTGAGATGGTTTAATCATCATATATGTAGAGGATAAACCCCTCCCAACTTCTTCGGTATGTCCTCCATTGGACTCGTCTGGTTTTTCTAGCCAAATATCACTCTTGGTCCATACCCCCTTCACTACGTACCTGCATTTGGGACTCATCGGCCAGTATCTCTTTCCTTTCCATATGTTGAAGTTTGGTCCTTACATTGGATGCTCGGTTTGTGCAATATTCTTTCTTTCTACAATGCTTGAAGTCATTGAATGCGAAGCATTGCAATTTATTTTTGTAAGAATATCTCGACTGCCTCTTTTCCTTGATGTCTTGGTCTCAAAATGCCCAAGAGGATTTTCTTGTGATTCGTGTGCCCTCGTGCTAATGATCTATGTTAATGGTCCCAAAAAGCTCATTTGATCCCCTTTGCATCTAGTACATGGATTCTCTCTTGCTTCTAGCTGAGCTATGATGGATTCCAACAACGTGTTGCTCTCATGATTCTAGACACTATCTATCTTGCATTGGTTGTGAGTGCCCTATATTCTACTTCAATTGCAGACAAATAAATAGTTGGTTGCTTGTTTGACAATCATGATATTGCACCTTGACCAAGGAAAAACACATATCCTTGTGTGGATCTCCTGGTCTCATGATCTCCTACATAGCAGTATCCATGCAACCTTGGATGACTTCATCTCTATTCTATTCTAAGTTGTCTTGTACCTCTGATGTACCTCAAGAATATCTTGGCTACATGATTTGCCATCATCCTTATGATTGTCAAATATATGACATCCAATCAATTGTCGATACTATTGGGTTTCTAAATCTTTGGTAAGTTTCACGCTTTGTCCATGGGAGTGGCTGCAATCTTGCAATCTCCATATGAAACATCTTTAGGAGAATATTCTCTTATTTTTCCTAGATCATAAAGGTTTTATCTTGAGTCTCTCTAGAACTCAATACCAAGACAATAGTGCATAAGTCCAAGATCTTTCATATTGAACTCTATTGATAAGCCTTGTTTCATATTAGTAATGAAGCTCATTATTTTCTATCACAATAACATCATCTACATACAAAAGTGCAATATTAATATCTTCCCCTTGAACTTTGTACTAGAGAGTATGATCTGCAAGGACTTGATGTATCCCATATTAGCAAAATACTTGTTAGTTCTACTATACCAACTTTTGGGTGCTTGCTTTAAGCTGTAGAGACTTTTTTTGAGACGACATACTTGATTCTCTTTTCTTGGTTCAACATACGCTACTGGTTGTTGCATGTAGACTTCCTCATCTAGGTATCTATTGCATCCTCAAAGTACATTGGCTATTTTGTAGCCATGATAGTAGTCTCATGAGAGCATAATTGGTGGTTTCAATCTAAATTGCTTTGCCTTTCTGAACATATCTCAACTTGGCCAATGGTTTTCTTTCTCTTGTCGACCAACTCTGTTGTTGCTCTTCTTTATCAACCTTCTCTATAGGTGAATGAGTAATCAGTGTGACAATTTCCTGTGTATTTAATGTTTTCCTTTCTTGTTAAATTACACGGCACAGCGGAATAGAAACTGAACAAAGAATAGAGAGTACACAACAAACTGGAGATGAACAAAATTTTCCTTCAATACTAATGTAGTATAGATGATGGCTCCGTCCACTCGTGCGCTCCCACAGTGGAGCTTAGATGGCGATCTAGACAGATACTAGGTGAAGAGCTACTAGCTGGAAGATCTCTACTGGAAGATTTGATATGATACAATGGACCGGGGAGGTCGCCTCTTTATAGCTATGAGGGCGGTAGTCAGATCAACGTAGTCAGTGGAACCGACCAGTCAACCTAGTCCATGAAGCTGACCAGTCAACCTAGTCAGTGGAACTGACTAGTCATCCATGGAATGTTCAAGGAATATTCCCTATACCATCGCCTCAGGGACTCTCACCCCCGCACCCCCACCAGCGAGGCCGTTGGCCCCCCTGAAACCCCCCAGTTGGGGGCCAACTGGCCCCTAGGCCCTAGCAATAAGAATAAGGGGCTCTCACACAATCACCTTTCTACCATCAACGGTCTCATTGATAGACCTCATCTGACATGCAAGTCAGGATCCATCCAGTGTCCCGAGCTCACACATGGCTTCTCCTCATATGGGATCCTTACAACTTGAGCACCTTGGACCACTGGTGGTTACCAAGAGGGTGGGGCATTGAGCATATCTAACATTTCTTACTCTTCATTGAATACTACATCTCTAGGGACTAGGACCTATTAATTGATGGAATCATACACCTTGTATGCTTTGCTCTCTTCACTATAGTCAACCATGATGCATTTATGTGACTTGACATCAACTATCTGCAACAATGATCATCATGTATGTAGGCATATCCTATGCAACAAAATATATGGAGATACCCAATGCATGACCTGTATCCACCAATGAATGCCTCATAAATGTTTGACATTTTGGTGGATGCATTTCCTCTTTCTTTTGTTTTTCCAAAGAATGCATTTCCTCTTCTTGAATTTTCCCTCTATTGAAATGATTTCCTCTTGGATGCTACTATGGATGCTCAGTGCTGATGTTGTTATAGTGATGCTAATTTTGAAGTTGATGTCCACTTCTCTAATATGCTCTTCGTATGCCTCTTCCTTTGCCTCTATTTGAGGCTGTGAATGCTTGCTCATTGGATTGACCTTTCCTTGCTTGATTGGTTTGATTCATGAGTTTCTCACCAAGTAACATTGATTGTACTTCTTCAAGTGTTGCAACTTGCCTTTGAATGGAAATACTCTAGATTAGATTCTCATCTCTCTCTCCTAGTTCATTGAGTATTACTCAAACCATCTCTGTAGACTTCACATTCTCTCATGCTATTGCGAGTTGATTGTTGTAATCCTTAATTATGTGTATGTAGGCATGATCAAATTGATTGCTATGTTGTGAACACTTTGATTGATCTAGTTTGAGTGTCAAAAACCTGGAAGCATTCTTGGACTCATAAGAGCCGAGAAAATATCCCATGCTTCTTTTGATATTGTGACTGTGTTTAGTTGTCCAAGCATGACAAATCTTTAACATTTTTCTTGATCAAATGATATGCATACTTGTCATTCTTGTCCCAATCTTCCTATCCTTGGGCAATGGCGAGATGTGCTATAGCACCGTCAGATGATTTAGCTGTAGACCCATCTACATACTCCCACTTATCTTGAAGTATAAGTAACCATAAGTGGCATTGTCTAACTTAGTAGATGCCTCCAAATTGAGATTGCTAGTGGTAGGCATGATGCAAAGTAGTACTCAAAGTGACTGTGAAAATATTCATGTATTGACTACAATCTGAATTGCTAAAGAACATAGAACTACAATACAATCCAATCTGTTACAAGTCTCACATGGAAAAATATGTCAAGATTAGCCTAGAAGGCTCTACAAGGCTTAAACATGTGCACAAATGCCAAAAAAAAAGCCAAAGAAGCTTTACACTGAAGACATGTGAAGTGCAAAATGATATGATGTGCAATGCTCCCCCAGATACAAATGCCAATGCCTCCAAATGAACTCTGCTCACTCATCTAGAGATGGTTAGGTTGCTTCAGGTCATGCTATGATGTCAAACTGCATATGAGCATAAGGACTTATAAGAATTAGTCAAGAATTTTGAGCATGGCTTTGATTGGCTTCTTGGATAATTTCAAACATCTCCGCTATGGTAAACTAATATATGCTACACCAACCGTCAATGAAGAGGCCTCAATATGCAAAAGAAGTGGTTTTGATGTCAAGGCTAAAAAGTATTAGATCTAGGTGTCAAAACCTACATGTGAGGTGACAAGCATAGAGGGCTCAAGAGACCAATCGATTTTCTTTTTTGGAGCACCCTCAAATTTTTCTTGGATCAAGAGGTATGACTTAATCAAAGTGGAGGGAAAAAGAAGGTGACGTAGCACCCTAATGGTGTGCGAGGTGGGTGTACCATGCAGTGTGCAAGGTGTGCCTTTACAGAGTTATCTATGCTAAGATGGCAGTGTGTGTGCCACATGGTAGTGCTGATGTGGAATGGTGATGTAGCATTGTTGACTAGGCAAGCAAGGATGTGGCAAGATGTAGATAAACTTGCCATGTGGAAATCGGATGACCAAACCTAGCTATGGTGAGTAGTTTGCCATGTGTCAATTGTGGAGGGATAAGATTATGTAGAATCTATGAACTATTGATGGAATCTATGAGATCTTGTCTCTTCTCTATCTAGTTCCATCGTATTGTATGTAGTTTCGTCATAGATGTAGAGTTTGTCATTCTGAATCAGTCATTGTTGTTTGCCTATGTGAGACTTACTAACGTGTAATCCAAGTTGTTGCTTTAGATGTCTGGCTCATTGTTTTTTTCTTTTGACATTTCACAATACATTGCTTGATGCCAGCTATTGCCTATAGCATTTGCTATGTGATGCTGCCTTGCTTGAGTCTGCTTTTTGCATTGCCTTATTGGTGCTGTGTGCTATGGTCATTCTAGATAGGTGTTGGTCCTCTAGTCGATGCATGTCCTAAGTGCTTTTTCAATTTTTGTTGCATGATGCATAGAAGAACATTGCATTGAAGCCTTATATTGACATCGTGACTTGCTAAAGCTTGCTAATTACTGACTGCCTGTGTGTTGTTCCTATGTGTAGTTGTTGCATAGGGTCATAACTACATTGCCTCTTTTGGTTTGAGTCAAAGGTACCCTGTGTAGCCTATGGAGGATGCAATTGCTTATTTGCCATTGTTGTATTAGTGCTTCCTTTTTGAGCCTTTGCTGGAGTCTATGATGTTGTCTTTGTTGTTGTAGACAATTGTGCCTTTGCTTATTTGATTTCTTGGTGGTGCTTGAGATGCTTGCACCTAGTCCCATGCTATGTTTCTTAAGGTCCTTGCTTTGCGTCTATTAAGTCGAAGAAGCTTTTTAGTTGTAGAATGAGTTGAAGTGTGCAGTCATGTAGGATAGTCTAGGATCCTTGAGTCTCTCTCTCTCTCTCTCTCTCTCTCTCTCTCTCTCTCTCTCAATCTTAGAATCTCTCAAAAGTAGTAGAACCTTCAAAAATCTCTCAATACTCACCCTCTCTCAGAAGGAAAGAACTGAATAAAGAACACTCAATGATAAAGAACACTCAATGACACTCTCTCTCACACAAGGAATCTCTCAAAGGAAAGTGGACTCTCCAAGTGAATTGAAATATCTCTCACAAGAAGGATCGCATGATAGAAATGAATGGATGGAAATCTCTCAACGGAATGGAACTCTCATGGAGAACGCTCAAGACTCTCAATCTATCATACTTTCACAAGGATAGCGCCTCAATGGAAGTACAACCATGCTCTAATCCCATGAAAAAATAGAAGAGGGAGGGGAGAAGAGTGGAGATGAGGAGAGAGGGCACATCTATAGAGCACACCACCAATGACTAACTATACTGACTAACTATACACTACGTTAGCTGAAAGGAATGAATATATACATAGTTGAAAAACAAATGGCTAACTGTACACTACATTAGTTGAAAAGAATATATACATGCCCTTTTAGGATAGGGTTAGGGTTCTCAATGCCTTGTGCCTTTTAGCACTTTTGTGTTAGAGCTATGTACATTATGAATACATGATGTTGAGATGAATCCTCAACTCTTGAAACAACTTACAAACATTCATGTCTTGCAATCTTCACAAAGCTAATGTAGTGATTTAGTATAGTTCTCGCCTTCCTACAAAGTGTTTGTAGACCATACCTCATGCTTCTTTCTATTTACTTGACCTATAGTGATCATCATCAACTAAAATATGTACTTCTTAAGTTGGAATTCAATAACTTTATTTTTTGGCGAGGTGCCACCCCATCCAAATTCTCAAACTAGTAAGAGCCATTAAAAAAGCATTCTTATACTCAAATTTTTTTGTGTAAAGATTGGTGTGTTGCTTAATCATGTCATTTCCAAAGAAGGCACTCAAACCAAGCCAAGTAAGATCTGAGAAATCAAGCAATGCCTACACCAAAAAATTTAGATTATGTATTGGATTCATCAACTTCTACAAAAGGTTTGTGAAGGAGTTTGGCAAAATTTAAGCACCTCTATATGAGATGACTAAGAAGCATACCAGGTTCCAAGGGACCAAAGCATTGTCTGCTATGTTTCATGAATTGGAGAAATGAGCAACTGAGACACGCCAACAAGAAAATGTTCAAGGATTTTATCTCCTTCAAAGTACTCTCAAAATTCATGACATTAGCAATTTGGAACGTCCCAAAATAGAGGGAATTTCCCACATTTCCTAATATGGTCTCACTTCTGCTGTAGTGAATTAACTAAAGCCACTTGTGAAAACTCTATTATACAAGAGGATTATGCCGTTAGGGTTATATTGGGTAACATTCCTTGCTAATAAGTATGCCCTTGTATGTGCGGCTTCCTGTTGACCACGCACTTGTAGCCAACCAAGGCCTTCGGCCAAGGAATGTGGGTTACATGCAATGACTTCCAAGTCATTCGGCTTTGCTACAACAGAGGTGGGCAGAGCGGGAGGAGACTCAAAAGATAGCATAGAGCAAAAGATTTTACAATGTATTATAAAAGCATGACAAGATCTCTTAGACTTCTTAAGCAACCTACGTTATCACAGCACTCGGTATGGCCGATTTGATGCAGATGCTGAAAGAACAATAAGGGCCTCCCAAAGAGATTATAAAGAAACAATCTGTGACTGCTTGAATTTCTTCCTTCATTGTAATTATGTTGAGGATATGGATGTGGAGTCCGTGGAAGATTGGATTGTTGAGAAGATAAGCTCTTTTGAGGTCAGGGTTATCATTAACCACTGACCTCATGTTTTGACATTTGGTAGCAAGGAAGTTACAATCCTCTCTGACCCTTTGAAAGAGGCTAATGACAAAGTCATGATGGCCATCATCAGGTTTGATATGAACATCTCTTGGCTTGATACTTCAATCATTTGATTCAATCTGCTTCTAACATTTGTTTATTTATTGCTGCAGTAGTACAGTTATACCTCACTTTCCTAGATCAGTACAGAATTGTGTGTGTATGCTCGATTCTCTCCTTTCAGATATACTTAGTGATACCAAGAAGATGGTAGATGATGTTTGTTCAATGTTACAACCCTTAGACTTGGATGGCATGCTAGTCATTTTTATGCCATATTATGAGAAGTATCATCTCAACCTTTCTTTTACTCTTTTATTTGTAATATTGTGTCAATTAATACTTAATATTGTGATAAATCTCATCACTCTTTATTGGTGATGTAGCTCACATTGGAGCTTGATAGTATGGGATCTTGATGACAACCATTGTTGGTTTGTCAATTTATTTAGAGGCTTTCACAGGGTGTTCAAGTAAGTGTTCTTTTATCATATCATTATGAACATGCATCTTACTATTTACTACACAAATTCACTTTGTCATATGTCATAATGGATAGGTCTGCAAACAAGTAAGTATCTATGATTATAAAAATCAGGGAGCATCAATACCAACCAAATTTCCAGACACGCCTTGCAATGGAGAAGAAAGACGAGTTTAGAAGTGGGTGGAGAGTTGCCTATAGCTTCATGTTGTTCCTCAATGAAATTTTTGAACATGTCTCAATAGAAGCATATACAAAGCTCGAGCTACAAGATTTTATGGGGCTAATACTATTCATGACCTAACTACTACCATTGGGAAACAACATGATGTCAATGAAGAACCTGAGGGAGCCAAAGAAAAACAAGAGACAATTCATTCTCCTTGTGCATCACAGCCTTAAGCAAAGAATGAGTCTATAGCAAACGCATTACAGTCTCCACTTGAATCAGAGACTAAATGCATTCTGCCTACACAAGAAGTAGAGACTCAATGTGCATCTACAACATTGCATCTTGCGGAGGAAGAGATTGAGTCTATCCCAATTGCACTAGAAGTAGAAACTCAATGTACACCATCTACACAAGAAGTAGAGACTCAATGTACTCTTAGAGCATCATAGCCTCAAGAAAATTCATCAGACTCTATTCCGTTGTAAAGCATGTAGAAAGAAACATGAGTCCTTGAATATTTTTACCTTGTTTGTGTTGACTAATGATAGTGTTTTTTAAACTTATGTTAAATGTTACAATACATTAGCATATTTACTTATAATATTTATTCAATTTGTACTATTATTTGATTATATGTGAATACATAAGGGGTAGTCTCTCATGGATACATAAGGGACATTTATCATGGATACACTTGAAGAGAATTCACGACTCAAAATAATAAGATTACTCAAATCATGCTGTAGGGTCAAAGTTTATAACATTATAGAGTACTAAAAAATAAATTGTATTAGCAATTCTAATATGATCTACTCAGCCCTACAAGCTTGTTGCATAGAATACAAAATAAGAGTAACGATATTTCAGGCCACACAGGCCAAGATCACACTAGAAGATCTCATCATTAGTTGAACGAGTTGTATATGATGACACTACTATAATTCAAGCCTCTGTCTTTTGGAAAAAGAGTAGTTAAGGATTTATTTTGCAATACTGATATGATTTTTCTTGGATTTATACTAATTCAAATGGGGTTCCCTTAGAGATCTATCAACACAAAATTCCATTAGTACTAGATGCAAAACCCATCAGGTAGAAATGGTATAGAATGAATCCTAATTATGCCAAACAGGTAAGGCTAAGGTAGATAAACTCATTCAAGCTGGATTCATTTATGCAATTGATAGAAGTGATTGGATCTTTCCTATTTTGGTAGTACCTAAGAAGAATGGGAACTCAGAAAGTGTGTGAATTATAGAAAGCTAAATGCCCAAACTATACAAACTTGGAAGTACCCGACTAGCTTCTATAGGATATTGAGACTCAATTAATGGAGATGCACATCCTACCTGTATGTGATATTGATGTGTTCTAGGTTGCCAACAAGATCAAGGAAAAGATAAGAGCTGAGAAATTGGATGAGCAACAACATTGTTACCCAAGCAATTTCACATAGGACATGGTTAGTGAAAGGGAACTTACCGAGCAGCCAATCTCTTTTACTCAGCTTCGTTTGAAAGATTTAATACCAAAGCCAACACAAGAGATCAGTGAGGAAGATCCTCAAATAGTAGTTGTCAGCATAGCACGTACTTCATGAACAGCTTAGAGCATGTAAGGAATTATTTATGAAATACAAGGATGTGTTTGCATGGAGCTATACAGAACTACATGGAGTTCCACTTGCCTGTTAACACAAAATACCCTAGTCCTAGATGCCAAACCCATTTGACAACAATGGTACCACACCAGGCAAAGGTGCCTCAAGTCTACTCTCCCTGAGAGTCTGTAGCAACTAGTTCGGAACTGTTTTTGTGGCATGTATTTCTTGAATCTCTTCCCTGACAACAGGATCCAGTGCTTGTGGAGGAACAAAATTAGTGCTGCTATAAATGCTGATTTTCAACATGAGCATCAGCTTGGGAATGAAAAGCAATAGGAAGCAACACTCAAAAACATCATCTGAAGAAGCTGGAATAGTGAATTTAGCATGTGTATGAGCTGAATTCTCTGAAAAAATTGCATCTCTACTCACAAAAATCTTGTGTGTGGTAGGATTATAGAGACGATAGCCTTTGCTTTTTGCACTATACCCAACAAAGATACACTTTAGTGCCTTATCTGACAACTTATGTTGAAACTCCACATGCACGTGGGCATATGCAACACATCCAAAAACACAAAAATGATCCACTGAAGGCTTTCTCCCATGCCAAGCCTCATAGGGAGTGATTTTCTTCAAAGCCTTTGTGGGAGCCGGATTCAAAACATAATTGGCACACATGAGCCCTTCAAGCCAAAATCTGTGAGGCAACTTCTTGCTAGTGAGTATGCATCTATCCATCTCCATGAGAGTTCTATTTTTTCACTCAGTTTTGCCATTTTGCTCAGGGGTAGGCCTCACTATAACTTGATGTGTGATGCCATTCTCCTTTAAAAATGCCTTGAATTCATGAGACATATACTCCCCCCCCTCTGTCAGTGCGAAGTGTCTGCACCTTGAGTCTTGTCTCATTTTTAACCTTGGCCACAAAGCGTTTGAAATGCATAAACACATCTAATTTTTTCTTCAAGCCATAGACCCAAGTGTAATTTGTGTATTCTTCCATAAATGTGACATAATATAGATAACCACCCAAACCAGGTGTCCTCATGCGACCACAGACATCACTATGTATGAGCTGTAATTTTCGTACAGCTCGTACTGCACCATCCTTTTTAAAGGGAAATCTATGCATCTTACAGAGGACGCATCCTTCACAGGCATGAGGAGGAGGTGACTCCAAAGGAGGCAATGCATCTACCATAGCATGCTTTTGAAGTGTCATCAAGCTGCCATAGCTCATGTGTCCATATCTGGCATGCCATAACTCCGCATTCTACATGGCAATAGTGGGAGTGTTTACTGCAAGTGCAAGATCGGATCTTTTCTGATAAACATCTAGTTGAAATTGACCTCCATACAAAGTGCCAAACAACATCAAAGCATAATAATTTTCCTTGTCTTGGACTACACACTTAGCATCATCAAAGATAACCTGAAATCCTCCTCGATTGAGCAAGGACACTGAACATAAATTCTTCTTGATACCAGGCACATAAAGAACATCAGAAATTTTGAAATCTGTGCCATTCGTAGAGGTAAGTATAATATCACCTAATCCACACACTGAATAAGAAGAATTGTTTGCACAAGTCACCCTCTTTCCAACAGGTGGTGCATGCAGAGATGCAAAAAAGACTCTTGGAAGTGATGTGCTTGGATGCACCACTATCAAATTACCATGTGTTCAATGTCTCATTGACACTGAAAGTGCATGCATCCTTCGAAGGATCATAACTGCAATTCACGAAAGCATAACAGTCATCCTCAAGAGTGGCTGTAGTATCAGGACCAACCACTTGGAAATCTAAAATGCAAAACAAAAAGGAATAATCCTCTTCCACAAAGTTGGCTGTAACATCCACTCTATCATGTGCACTAGGGGCTGATGCATCTGAGACAACAATACTCAAATCCTTTTTCTTCTCATTTGCTATTCTCTTCTTGCATTCACCATTGTAGTGACCCAATTTCTTGCAGTAGTGACAAATACCCTTCCTCTTTAGCTTCTCTTTATCACCTTTACCGTTGTGAGAGAGCTGAACGTTATGCTGATGTGCAGGCTGATTTGCATGTTGCTTTTGTTGCCCTTTCCCGGGCCTGAATTTTGAAAGCATGGCATGCTTGCTAGCCCATGTGGCCATGTTCTTCCTCATTTTCTCTTCCTACAACAAGAGTGCTACACCAACTTGTGAAAAGATTGAGGACTAGCACCCCCCCTCAATGACAAATTCAGCGAGGTATGAAAACCGAGATATGACTTAGGAAGAGAATTCAGAGTGGTGGTAATCATCTCTGAATTAGGATCTATATTCAGCAATTGTTTCCTCCTGAAGCTTGGTGAGGTGAGCTTTCTTGGAATTACCTTCATCCATATGTGTGTGACATAGCTCTCTCTTCAGGAAAGAGACTTGGGCACCATTTGTGGTTGCAAACATGCTCTCTAAAATATCCCAAGCTACCTTCGAGGTCTTGCTTGACCAAATGTGTGGAATGATAAACCTTTTGACAGAAAGGGAAATGAATGAAAGAGCTTGTGCATCACGTGAATCCCACCTTTTCTGTTCCTGTGTGGGAGCCACCAAGGTAGCAACTGCTGTAGCTCTTGCACCTTGACCTCTACCCCTTCCTCCACCTTGTTGAGGAGGAGTGACAGGTGCAACCACAGTTTCTTGTCTCATCTCCATTGACATAATCCTATAGATGTTTGCCAACTAAGATGTTGCGAACCATAAAACTCCATAAGGAGTAGTTGGTGCCATCCAACTTATCGTCCTGTGTGAGGACACCAATTGGGATTGTTCTGAGCCATATATGCCAGACAAAACAAAAATTGTAGAAAACTTGACAAGTGAAATTCCTTCTTGGGATCAAAGATGCACAGCCAAAGTTTGCAAAAATCTGCCCAAAATGACACCTTGCTGTCACAGCCAATCAAAGGCATAAGATGCACCGAAATGCTCTGCAAATGCCCAAAAAATTACTCAAATAACACTGCAAAAATTGCCAATGTCTACAATGTCACTCAAAATGAGTCCACAACTACCTGCAATAGTCCCAAACTATTTGTACATTGCTAAATTGCATTCAAATGCGAAAAGCTTCAATTTCTTCAAGGAAATTGCATCCAAAAGAGGGCAAATAGAAATCTGTACTGAGTACGTACTACTTGCGTAGGCGTTGTACGAGCATCTGACAGGGTACGATAGTATAACTTTGACAAGGCATGGCGTTGTCACATGTACAGAGATGTACGGTGCTGAGACAGGGTATGGGATGTACGGTGGTGTACAGATAGCATTGGAGTGCGTACAATCGAGACAACACATAGGCTATGTACGAATGACATGAGCTGCAACTGTCACAAGAATGTACGGTCTGGCAAATGGAAGAGCATACAGATGATGGGTTGAACAACGTGCATACGGACTGCGTGCACAATATAGAATCAGTCCGTACTAACAGTACCGCTGATGGCGCTGTACGATAGATTGATAACGATGGGAGCTAGTCATGCTTTGATACCAAATGAAGGAGTGGAGCAAGAAGGATGCAAGGGAGAAGAGAGCAAAACGTAGTGTGCAAATAGATAAGATGAGAATCTCACTTATGGATTACATTGGTCATTGCCTAGAATATGTCAATAATTCTAATAGGTAGTACTATCCGGGTTACCAAAAATCGTTCTTTTCCAGTTACCACTGATGACGCTATTCTCAAGCTTGGGACCGAATATGATGTTTGTGAATCATGCATTGATGCAAACTTGAAAACATCATGAAAATCATTGGTAAGAGCTAAGATGCCAAAGTTGTGGAGACAATATATGTATAAAAATATTATAGAAATCACTGTGAAGGATGCATCCAGTAACCATTTTAGCTTCTCTTATGATATTAGTTGTTAAAGGATACTACAAAATCAGTATTGGTTAGTGGCATGATTGTAGATCACTTCATGACAATGACCCATTGATGGGAGACGTGTGTTCTTCTTTGACAAGTTACAAGACCTTGTAGTGTTAGAGATTATTGAACTATAGATTTGTCATACTAGTCCTTTGGCATAGCAACAGAGATCAACATTGGTCTTTTTTATCACAAAAGCATAGGGGGATGCATTACGCCAGTCTCACATTTGCATTTGAGGATCTACTTACACTGATGTTTCAAGGTATGGTGTTATGATGACCTAAATGATCAAGAATGCATTGGCATTGAGGTTTGACAACCTATAACATTGGGATTTTACATAAGGATAGTGGCCCTCCACTCAAAGTTCCAAAGAATGTCCTTGAGCTCTCATTCCAAGGAAAGAAAACACCAAATTGAATGCTCAAGGGACTATTGAAAACCAAATCATCCCTCCTCAAGACAGGGTATGGTATGAGTGTTTTGGATCAATGGATGGATGGATGGATGGACTATGTCATTGTTTCAAATGGGTTTTATTGGTGATATATTATGTTGGAAGGGCATAAACGTGAGCATCATCAATATTAAATATCAAGTCGACTACTTTGATGCGTACTTGAGTTGCATAAAGTGTTTCGAAAATGAAATTTAATATGACTTTGAGAGCAATGTTCAAGGGAGGTAAAAAACCTCACGATGAAGATGTCAAGATGGAAGAGAGCTAATGAAAGAATATTGATTGTAACTTGAGTGATGAGAATGAAGCTCTACATTGATGGATCTAATGTGGACCAACTTACAAAAGTGCACACAAAGATGCAGGGGCATAACATAAGGTGTTGTGAAGATCCATTGAGTTATAAGGGAAGACTAGAGTGTGGAAGCAACCCATGGTGTTATAGTCGAAGACAGAAAGAGAACCCAAAAGGGTACCTAGGGTCCTTTTTGAAGGACAATGAAGTGGAGAAGGTGCGGCAGTGATCCTACATCCCAAGCCTTCATCAATGGTCTAGCGATCACACCCATGATCATTGGGAGTACAAGCATTGGTAGCTAGGTATTAGTACATGGGAGAATGTAGAGGCTATTAATCAAGAGCTATTATTACAGGGGACAATGTAGAGGTAAATTTTAAATGTCACTAACAAAGGCTAAGAAGAATCGAGAGAAGTGTAGAACATAGGAGCTTCCATGTAATCTCTTGGAATAAATTAATAATTTATTTAGCTCTCACTAACGTGTATGAGCATTGTTGATGAGTTTGTTTTAATAGTGAAAGGGTGTACTTTTATACCAAAAAGGTATATGTGTACACCACCTCTCCAAGAGAATAGTCATCTACTGAAGTATCTTAGAAAAAAAATTACTCTCTCAAATCAGATGCTCAAAGTATTTGAGTAATCATAGGAAGTAAGTATTCATAACAAGTATTTGGTTATTTCAAGAAATTTTTGCTTCGAAAGATGGCCTAATCATATTTGGTAATTAAGAAAGATGCTACGTAGCATTCTTAAGCATGCAATATTTGCTACAGATAAAGGTATAAATGGAAGATGGACTTCAAGGGAAGCATTCTAAGATTCCAATGGAAGAGGTCAATTATTGGATGTTAAGATGACACATGACACATCTTACGATGGCATTGACAATTTGTAAGGTAGTGGTACAAGGAAAGAGAATTGCCATTACCATGGAATGCCTAAGCATTATGCCAATAAGGATGAAAAGTATGAATAACACCAAAGATGAGGTCATGTGTTAGTCCGATTATGTAGATGAAAACCCTATGGAATATTATGTAGATGAAATTCCTATGAAAATTATGTAGATGGAAATTATATAGATGAAATTCCTATAAAAATTATGTAGATGGAAATCAAGTAGATGAAAATCCTATGGAAATTATGAAGTAAGGAACCCAAAACTCTTCAAACGTCCTTGCCCTCCACCTCGTTATAGAATTGGCTTGATTTATAGAATTTTAACTCCTTGGAGAAGAGAACTCACATGTCTTCCCCCTCGCCTGCCACTACGCTGGGAACATTTCATGTACATGTAAAAAAGCTACATACTGTCTAAATTTATGTTTAAAGGGGGGTGCCGCCCCTCCCATGTGCTCTAGAATTAGAGGGACTCCTCCCCTTCAATCACCTACCTCTCCCACTTTATATGATCATAGATGTGTATTGTTACTCTTCTTCAATCATCTTCCTCTCCCCACCTTCTATTAATCGCTCCTTCCCCCTACCTTGTTACCCCTCACATGCCTTCCCCCAGCTAGTTAATGGGAATTTATGCATTTGCATGAGCCTCATACATATGGGTAGGTAAAATGGCCAAATGTCTCAAGAGACGTGAATATAGTGAGCACCAAGCAATTTCTAGTGGAACGTTGATGTGTGGGAACCTTCGAGGAGCTCCCTTCCGCCCCCCGTTCTCCTCTCTCTCTCTCTCTCTCTCTCTCTCTCACACACACACACACACACACACATGCATGCATGCAAGCACGTATACATCTATTAGTGGATCCAACATGTTCCTTGATAACAAGTTGCAAAGCTCTTAAAAAAAGTATGTGACTCATGTTTGTTGATGTGAGAGCCACCCATAAGCAGCTTGACATTTGCCAAGGAGGAGGACAATTTGTGATAGGCCTCTCGGGAACAATCAAACCTCATCCAAGGAGCTACCTTTAATACGTTTGCATACCTTAATTAGGTAATATATGGCATTTTCATGTTGCTCAAATAACAGGTTAACTCCATGAAGAAGGGTTGAGCTTAGAGTTTTGAAAGAGCTGGGAAACATAGGAGTTTCGAAGTCTATTTGAGCTTCTATGAGAGAGAGAATCAATGGAGCTTCTAATGGTCACAGCAGTCTCAGTCCTTGCCGGAAACACCGAGAACAGGAGGAAATTTCGTTCATGTCCGGCGTAGGGTGAGAACGTTGTGTTTACTCGGGCGACGGCTGGGTGTTCAGGCACGCAGACACATCCGTCTGGCTTCAAGATATCACACAAGATACAAGATCTGTGTAGCGAAACGATATGTTTAGCTTGACGGAATGTAGAAGGATCTAAACCAACAACGTTTGTTGTTTGTGGCTCATTTCTGTCTCGAGAATTGTGATCGTCTGTCATTTCTGTCTCGACACTGTCCAAGAATTTTCATCGTCTGCTTCATCCAGCTCGCTCTTTGGCACCTTTCCTGTTTCCAAGATCTGCTACGCAACTTTTGGAAAGAAGACCGTTCGGCGCACGGCTTTCGTGGTGGGTAGCAGCTCATTGTGGAAAGAAGAAAGTAGATTGTTGCTGCATTTGTACGCTTGCCCGCCTGAACAAGTACAGCGGACGCAGGTCAGGATGCCATTGATTGTGTTTCGCAGCAGAGGTGGTGTATTAATTTGGAGCCACGCTGAGTCAGTGCAGCTTTAAGTTTTTTTCCCGAAATCGGCACTGAAGTGAACTAGAGCAGCTGGAAGAAACGCAAATTTGAGGGGGGGAAGCGAACTTTCGCTTGCAGGGAAGGTAGATGGAATGAAGTTTTGGAGAGAGAGAGAGAGAGAGATTTCCTCCTGCTGCGACAGAGAATTGCGTTGGTCTTTGCTGGTAGAGAGCGTTTGTGCGGGGCAGGATGCTGCAAAAAAGAAAGCGAGACAGGGAGGGATCAGCAAAGTGCAAGACAGGGCAAAAGCTAGCTAAGCTTCCAAGAATCGGAAGGCAGGGAAGGTACATTTAAATGCAGGAAAGGTGGATTGGACAGGACACTGCGACATGCAAAGAATCCGTGTGGATGCTGCAAAGCAATAGAAGGCGAGAGATGGATCAAAGGTTCGCTGGCTAAGCTTGCAAAGATTGTGGAGCAGGAATCGGCCAGGGTTGCGGGCTGATCGCGAGGGAGCTCATCGAACTGATGGAGGCAGAATCAGAGGGTGGTGAAAGGATTGTTTACGGAAATGAAGAAGCTAGCGAAGGTGGGAGCAGTGATGTTGTTGGAAAGGGCGATGAAGATGAAGACGAAGATGGAGATGGAGATGGAGATGGCGATGCAGAAGCTCTTCTTCGAAAGCTTTCGAGCGATCCGCTGAGCAGATTTGCGGGAGGAACCGAGCAGACATGGTGCCGTGCTGTAGCAGGGGGAAGCGGAACATCAGTGCTCGCTCTCCTCTTCTCCACCTCGCCTGATCCATCCACCTTGCAGCAAGCAATCCGCAGAATTCAGCTCCTTCACCCTCGCCTTCGCTCCCAGCTCATCTGGATCGACTCCAAGCCTGCCTTCCTCGTCTCCAACCACGCCTTCGCAACTCTCCAAATCCTCCACGCTTCCGACTTGCACAGCCTCAATCCCAAGCATCGACGTCCTCCCGATCCTGCAAGCTTCACTTCCACAATCTATCCAGTCGACGGAAATTTGAACACCAACGATGATGATACGACCGCTCCTGAAATCGATTGGATGCAGATCGTGGAGATGGAGCTCAACACCAACAATTGGGCCGAGCATCGTCGTAGCCTGGATCCGAAGCCGATGTTCGCAGTCAAGCTGTACCAGCACCTGCCCCGAGCACGCGCGCTTCTGGTGTTGAAAATCCATTCTGCCATCTGTGACCGCACCTCCGCGGCCACCATCCTCACAGCACTTTTGCACTCTTTCTATGAGATCAAATTCGGTCGTCCATTGCCGTTGCAGCAGAGAACAGACCAACTGAAGAACGATGGCAATCCGTCATCTTTGCAGCAGCAGGAGACAGATGAACTCAAGAACTCTGCGCTCAAGAACAGCGAGCATCAAACCGATTCGCAGAAAAGAGGTCGATTGAGGAACAAGGCCACTGCATCTGTGCTCAAGAACAGCGCGCAACAAACAAATTCGCATGCTATCAATGGAAAGCATCTCGAATTGATCCCTGTGGAGGAAGCCATACCCAAAGGCCAGGCCCAGAAGCCCTTCTGGGCGCATGGGGTCGATGTTCTGGGGTATTCTCTCTCGTCGTCAAGGCGCCAGGGTCTGCTTCCTTTCCAAGTCGTCAATCAACCAAGACGCTCTGAGGTTGCCCGTGTCTCTTGCAGCGTCCAGCACACACAAAAACTCTTGCAGGTAGACACACTCATCAGTTCATATTTTACTCATCTTGTTTACAAATCTCATTTGTGTAGGCTATGGTGAGCTTCACTGTCATCACCATTGTTGTTGTCTAAACTCCCACATCATCAAAATTTATTCAGCATCCCCGTTGTCTCCAAAGTTTATTGGCTGAATTCCCACAATGTAGAACTGTGGTGAGCATCACTGTCATCTTAACTTTAAACGTTCCACACCCGGAGGTTGCCCGCGTTGAGCGCACACAAAAACTCTTGCAGGTAGACACACTCAGTTTCAACGTATTTTACTCATCTTGTTTGCAAGTTTCATTTATGCGTAGGAGTATGGTGAGCTTCACTATCATCACTATTGTTCTTGCATAAACTCCCACATTGTCAAAAGTTATTCAGCATCCCTGTCGTCTCTAAAGTTTATTGCCTAAACTCCCACAATGTAAAATTGTGGTGAGCATCACCGTCGTCTGAGCTAACTTCCACATTGTAGAACGTTTTTGAGTATTACTGAAGCCTCTACAGTTATTGGCTGAACTCTGGTAAGCATCACTGTCAGTCCCAGAACATTGTTGAGCATCACTGTCATCTGGCTGTACTCCCGCAATGTAAAAAATGGGGAAAGCATTATTCTTATCTAGGACAATGCTCCCACCATGGGAAAACAGTGGCCAGCATCATTTCATCTTGGCTTAACAGTCTACAATGTACAACATTACTGAGTATCAATTCATCTCAGAAGTTCACTGTGATCTCTGGAAATCATGGGCTTAAATGTCCAAAATTTTAGAACAATATTAAGTATCATTGTCATCTCTTAGGTGCATTGACTAACTGCCCACAGTCATACTAATCTCACAATTTCCTGTTGACTATTTCTGCCAGACATGTGGCAACCAGGGAACTACTCTGTTCGGAGCTCTGAGTGCAGCTGGTCTTAAAGCTGCAGCTACTTGCAAACATCTGGGTAATCACAGCGAACATTTTGCTCTCATCACCTTTGTGGACTGTCGCAGTCTTCTGGATCCTGTGCTCCCAAGTTCCAGCATTGGTATGTTCTCATAAAGCTCATGCTCTCATGGTTCATTGGAGATGTCAGATAAGTTGGGACTTTCTACTGTGATAGACGGCCTGGCATTGTGAATGACTCCACAATGCTATTTACATGCAGGTATGTACCACTCAGCTGTGTTGAACACTCACACTGTGAGTGAAACCATAGACTTTTGGGATATGGCGAGGAAATCCTCATCCTCACTGGATAATGCTATGAAGAACAGGAAGCACTTCACAGACATGGGCGATGTCAATTTCTTAATGTGTCAAGCCATCCAGCATCCCCATTTGACTCCCACCTCGTCACTCAGAACTTCTCTCGTGGTTCTATTCAAGGAGCCAGTCTTTGATGAGATGGAGGATTTCAAGAAAGCAGTGCAATTGGAGAACTACATTGGGTGCTCTTCAGTGCATGGAGTGGGGCCAAGCATGGCCATTTTTGATATCATTCAAAATGGAGCTCTCACATGTACTTGTGTTTATCCTGCACCACTCCATTCTCGCAGCCAAATAGAGGGAGTTCTGAAGAACATGATCAGTATTCTTTTGAAGGCAATAGAGTAATTGTACAAAATTTCCCAGATATAAACTACTCTCATGGCGGAATTTTTTATTTTGCGACTCTTAGCTGCAGGCACTTGTCCCTTGTGAAGCATAATGTCTATTGCATCAATTCTGAGGAAACCATTCAAAGCTTGTATGAATAGTTTGCGGTAGAGGTTCAAGGGAATGAGCGAGGTCTTGATGCTCTTCAAGATGATGACGTGAAATGTTTAAATACTTAAAGATAATGTTTCTCACCATTGAGATTGGACACATCATATTTGCGACGTCTCCCTCAAATCTACAATTTTACCAAATGTCATACCATCGCTAAAAAATTTCCATGTTGACCCCGTGAACTAGAAATCTGTTGACAAGGACATGAAAAAAGTTAAGCTTCAAGAGCTTGATTAGATTCATCTTATGTAACTTGTGGGTTGAGTCAGTGATTGGGGTGAAGTCGTAACATTGTAGTCGTAGGGGGAACCTATGGCTGGAGGAAATCGTAAAGGAAGGTGCCTAGCGTCCCCAAAATCAACTCAGGTGAAGGAATTCCATTATGATTAAGAATGTGGATGAGAATCTAGAAAAGATTTATGCTGGCTTGTGATGGCATGTGACACCTCGCCAAAGTTGAAAGTGTCGTCAAGGAGCTTAATTCTGTCATGTAGGTCTTCATTTGTCCGTTGAGGTTCTGACGAAGGAATTCCATTATGACTAAGAATGTAGATGAGAATCTAGAAAAGATTTATATTGGCTTGTGATGGCGTGGAACAGCTTAAAGTTGAGCAATAAAAATATACCCACATTT
The DNA here is from genome assembly GCF_047967505.1 of Dipteris shenzhenensis. Taxonomy (NCBI): domain Eukaryota; kingdom Viridiplantae; phylum Streptophyta; class Polypodiopsida; order Gleicheniales; family Dipteridaceae; genus Dipteris; species Dipteris shenzhenensis. The sequence continues at coordinate 39,527,616 of NC_141612.1, forward strand.
TGGGCTCAGAAGATTGCTAATTCTCTATGCAAGCCAGGTTTGATAGGTGCCTACATAGAACAAGTAGAGCTCGGTGTTGCACAAAATGCATGAGTTTTGAGGGTTACCGATGCTATAGAAGTTTTGGGCATTGCTAACAATGTCTTGGAATCGGATGAAGATACCATAGAAGACTTCATTGCTTGAGGTCGCACATGAAGTGGAAAAGCCCTAGTGAATATAAATTTGGGAGATCAAGATGACCCAAGGATGGTGCATGTTAATGGGGATCTTGAGACCAATTTTACAATAAAATTGGTCAACTTCCTAAGCTAGTTTAAGGAGCTTCTTCTTAGAGTTCTTAGGATATGAAGGGGTTGGATCTAAGATTCTGTCAGCACTAAATCAATGCAAGGAATAATACATTCTGACCCACTAGCAATTTTACTAGATGAACCCAAATTATGCATCGAAGGTCAAACACTAGAGAAAATCTATTAAAAGTGGGATATTTCTTCCTTATTGATAACATCATTTGGTTGCCCCTCCCCGATCGTCATTGTGCCCAAGAAAAATGGTAAATTGTGGGTATGTGTAGACTACAAGATGTTGAATGCATAAACCAAGCTTGATCAATCCATTCTCTTTTCCCTTGATGGATTCATCCCAGATGCTATGGCCAGCCATGAGATGTACTCTTTCTTAAATGAATTCAGTAGTTTAATAACATCCATGTGGCACCAGAAGATAAGCGTAAAATGTCATTTAGGATGGATGGGGGAGCCTATGTTTCCAATGTCATGGTCTTTAGATTGAAGGATTCTCTAGCTACTTTCCAATAGATGGTACCGGAGGTTTTTGACAAGTACCTCACTTCATGCAGTTCATTTTTGACAAATTCAATGAATTTGGGGCACAGCAAGATCACTTAGTGCATTTGACCAATTTCCTATTGAAGTGTTGCCATTTTGTCTATGCCTCAATTCGTCAAAATGTGCCTTTGCTATATGATGGTGGGATCCTCTTGGGACTTGTGGCATTCAGGACTAGGACTACAATGGACCTGAAAAAGATTGAATTTATTTAGGATCTATGTAGTTGTGCTGGATTTGAAGGCATACATGCATCAGATTCTAAGACTACAATGGAACAAAAAAAGATTGAATTATTCAGGATCTACAAAGTTGCATCAGATTCCAAGGTAGGTCTACTAGGGTGACATGGTTCATCTCTTCCATCAGGCTGATGTGGATCATCCCTTGTACAAGAAGGATTGGTTGTATGTCTCAACAAAGGAATGTGATTGAGCATTCAATGATTTGAAGTAGGCGGTGTTTGTGGCTCTTGTGTTGTGACAACCAGATTGGAGCCGAGAATTTCATGTTTGTGTTGATGCTATACTTGATTAATCCTTGCAATCCTATGGTAATTACAACTTATTAAACTTGGAAATTCTACAAGGGAGTGATCTGATCATATGCACGCACGTGCCCCCCCCCCCACACACACTTTTTCTTCCCTTTAACACCTTATCCCCGACCCTTCACACCCTACTTCTACTTTAACCAATTTTACCCCTTAATATCCTTCCCCTCCCTTCAATTTTTCCTCTCTCCACTTATACTCTCTCCTCCCCCCCCCCCTCTCTCTCTCTCTCTCTCTCTCTCTCTCTCTCTATATATATATATATATATATCCACTCTATCTATCTGCCCTCTCCTCTCTCTTTCTCCCTCTTATTTTTCCCCCTATCCCCCTCTCTAGGTATCCACTCTCTCTACTTTAACCCTCCATAATTGTTTCCTCCCCCCCTAATTCTCCCTAATTTATCCCTAATTTCTCTAAATTTCCATTATTTTTTCCTAATGCTCCCTAATTTTTCCTAATGCTCTAACTCCCTAATTTTTCCTCTCTCTCTCTCTCTCTCTCTCTCTCTCTCTCTCTCTCTTCTCTCTCTCTAAATAAATCCCTAACTACTCCCTAAACCACTCTCTTTCTCCCCCCCTCCCTCTCCCTCTTTACCCTCTTTATTGGCCCCCCCTTTTTTTATCTCTCTCTTCTTTTCCCTCTCCCTAACTACTCTCCCTATCTAACCATCTAACTACACTTATCTCCCTAACTAAGCCCCCCTTCCCCCTCATTCCTCCCCAACTGCTACTCTCCTGACTCCCGACTGCTGCGCTCCCGGATTGCTCCACTTCCCACTATCTTCTTCCTAGCTCCCGGTTGCCTTCCCGGCTCTTTCTCCTAATTATCTTCCTCCTACTATATATACATCCCCTCATGCCTTCAACTCCTCGCATCACAAGCTAGAGGGCCTTTCTGTTGCTACATACAGTCTGTAGTTTGTCTCTTCCACCACTCCTCGCCTTCGCTCCTGCCACATGAGTACTTTGTTGCATGCATGTCTTAGTGAGTTATCTTCAATTGTTACTCTTGCACCATGGCCTCCCTACATCCTCCTAATGTTGTAGTCTATCGCATTCACTGTGCATTACTCGTACTCATGGTCAACCTCTCTTGAAGTCCCTCAATTGCACACCACACTTCCCACTCGATGCCCCATGGAGTTCAAGGTATGCTTATTGTGTTTATAAAGCCTCTCTACCACTTTCCTAAACACACGTGTATCTCTTTCTCTGCCCCTCCTTGGAGAATTATATTCTACATTCGTTTGGAAGAAAAAAACTTCTTAACTTTCCCAATGTCTCCCTCATCAGTTGTCACAGTAACTGACCCCTTCCTTCTTCCTACAAAGTCTTCCTAACCTTCATCCTTCTCATTCTCTACTCTTGTTCGAATGCATTTGAAGCCTTTTTTCACATAACACCTTTCTTGTTGACTTTTGCAAACACAATGGCTTCTGCCCTCACAAAATCGAAAAGATCGCCTGTGAGATCTCCTCCAATACCTTTCCCCACCTTAAACTAGATTTAGATAGACTTCTTTCCCTTTTGGGTAGATAGTAGCTCATTACACTAGGTGATGACCTACTGTCTGACCTAGTTGTTGTATCCTCCTGGGGCAAAGGTTGGCACACACACACACACACACTTTCATCCCTTTAACACCTTATCCCCAATCCTTCACACCCTAATTCTACTCTCACAAATTCACCCCTTAATATCCTTCCCCTCTCTTCAAATTTTCCTCGCTCCTCCCATCTGTGTGTGTGTGTGTGTGTGTGTGTGTGTATGTGTGTGTGTGTGTGTGTGTGTGTGTGTGTATACCGTAAGTACTCTGTTGCCTATGTGCCCCAAGTTACCTTCAATCATTACTCTTGCACCATCGCCTTCCTACCTCCACTTAATGCTGCAATCTGTCGCATTCAATATGTGTTACTCGTACTCACCGCCAACCTTTCTTGAAGTTTGTTCGTACTGCATGGATTCTCAAGTATCCTTATCATGTCCAATTTCTCTTCCCCCTCCCTTCACGTTTATGCTTACGAGTAGCATGACCCATTTACAATGGGTTAGACACCTGCTTCGCTGGGTCTCAAGGTGGGGATCCGAGGAATCAAATTTAGGTTTCTTAACAAATCTCTGTTCTTTTCAAGGAATTTTCACATTGGATCTTGAGCATTTATGGCTCTTCTATTGGACCATTTCTTGTAGCTTTCTACCCTTAGCAAGCTGTTGTCTTTGGCGTTTGTTGAACATGTCTGTCCCTCTATCATGAAAATGATTAACTATGAGTCTGATTACTCTTCTTTGAGTTAGCCTAGCTAGGCCTTCCAATGTGTGTCCCTTAATCTAATTCTCCATGTTTTGCTAATATTAGCTAATCCTAGCAGGAAATCACATCTAGATTTGACTATTTCAGAGGGGAAAACAATTTCTAGGGGATCTACAGTGTTACCTGTGTTAGTTCTCTATTTATTGTCTTGCACGTTAGTAACCCATTGTAGGATAGCCGAGCCTACTTAGACTGCTTAACCTTTTCAACCCAATCACACACCTCTCATCTCTCTCTCTCTCTCTCTCTCTCTCTCTCTCTCTCTCTCTCTCTCTCTCTCTCTCTCTCTCTCTCTCTCTCTCTCTCTCTCTCTCTCTCTCTCTCTCTCTCTCTCTGTGAGGTTGCTGCAACACTGCCTTAGCCACATGGCCTCTCGCCCTTGCTAGGACTGTCTGTCCCTCATTGTCCCCCCTGAGCGCTCGTGCCATGTGGCCCATGGCATGTTGCCCGATATCCATTGTCCCTAGGGCACTGATGACCATGCCATGTGGCACGCCAACTACCCTGTTAGTGGCCCCCCTTTTCCAACATTTACTCCCCCTAGCCCCCACGATCGTCATGTGTCCTACTTGAGCACTGCCTCATCGCATGGCTCGTGTGACATGTTGCACTACCTGCATGGCTGTCCTAGGTCGTCGCCACCTGTCGTAATCTCATCTTGGCAAGACCTCCTATCACAGGCCCTCCCCCCATGCCTCAGTCGCATGTGCTAGTTGTGCCATGTGTCTACTGTCCCGCGAGCCACATGACTTTTTGCACCCCCACACCCTAGTTTCCTCACTGTCACGTTGCATTCCATCACCACGTGGTCTCCTCTAGCATTCTCCTTCTCTCCCAAACCTCCCTCCTAGTTCCCCCAACCTCCCTCCTACCCCAAACCTCCATGGAGCTGGCCCCGGACCTCTCTCCTCCTCCCACAAGCCTCTAGCCTCAAGGCACGTGGCAAGTCTGGGATTAGCCACCTTAAGAAATATAAGAGATAAGAGATGCCTTAAGTCTTATCACCCCCCATCCACTCCCCCCCACCCGCCCCCCAAAAAAAAAATCCCCCTCCATCTACTAATTAAACTTCTAGCCCTTTTACCACTAACCTAAATTTTCCCTTTTTTCTCCTCCCTTAATAAGCATTTAATTTACCCTTTTGTTATAATTCTTTCTTTAAACCAATTTCTTTCTTTCTTTCCACTAATTTCTTTCTTTTTATTTATAATTTCTATTTTACCCTATTCCTTTTTTCTAACATTACCTTTATATTGCCCTCTTCATTTACTTATTAATATATTTTTCTAGAACTTATGTTCTTAATTGAATTATTATTCCATTCTACTTTGCACTCATAATTCTACATCTAGCTTGATAAGTTTGTGATTAAGCTTCTGTTTTTATTGTGACCCCGATAACAAGGGAGGGGTGTTTATGACACATGTCTTCCCAACTAAGGTTAAAGCTGGTGTTGGCAATATGGGCATATAGGGTCCTTGGTGTGGTCCTAATATACCTTGGACTAATGGATTAATGAAGGGGCTAAAAAGGTCCTTGGGATGCACAGGTGACACGTGGATAATCAAGCTTATAAAAATCCCATAAGCATGGGATGATCATGGAGATCGTGGAATATAAGAAGGACATTAGGAGACCCTCCCCATATCCCAATCGGCTCTTTTTGGGAGTGGGGAGGCATAGCGTGGCTAGAAGGCCATGTTGGGGTAAAGGCCAATGGCCCAGTCTATACCCCTTTATACCATACATACATAATAAGAGCTTACCTTGATCTGGGTGAGTTCGCACCCACAATTTTTGGTGTTCTCCTTTTCTTTGTTGCTCTCCGATAAGACCTCCTCTCCATCAACTGTATCAGAGCTTGGTTGAGTGAAGCCAATAAGAAGACTGTAGCGTTGCGGTGTTGCTGTGCCAAGAGCTCGAACTTGTTGCGCGTAGTCTCCCACTGCCTGTGGGCTGCCCCTGGGAGCTGTATTTTGACATATACTAGCTCGTTTTTACTGTTTCAGCCATATATATCAGGTTGCCTCGACTGTTCTAGCAATCTATTGCCTTGTTTGAGCAGGGGAGAAGGAATATTATCCATCTACGGTCAAAAACGACCTGCTGCTCTGCAATTCCAGCCACTGGAAGTTGCTTTTTTGGGGCCCGAAAGCAAAAACGTCTTTTGCTTATGGCAGACTCCAGTTGATCAAAGGCGGCTGGTACATTCAGATTTCAGTTGGGTTTATGCCTTTAAGTTGATGCATATCAAGCCAAAGCTTGGCTGAAAGTGATTGCTTACAATTGATGCATTTTGAGCCTTTGTTTGGCTGAGAAAGTGAGCATAAGTGAGCAGTGTTTTTCTGAAGTTGTCTTGTATCCCAGGAAGGGATTATTTTTGTGAGTGCAATACTCTTCCCACTAAGGGAATTTTTTGGACAACAATTTTCAGAATTGTTGGGCTATTTTATTAGAGTTTATGCCTCAAATGCTTCAGGAAAAGTTGGTGATTTGGCAGTTTGCAGTCTTGTGATAGCAGTAAAAAGTGAGCAGGTGGTTGTTTTCAGAAGTGAATATCAGAGAATCCATGAGGAATTGTCTTCTGAGTTGAGCTAATAAGTTTTAGTTTTTTGGACAATCTACAATCTTGTTTTTGAAAGTGTTTCAATTCGAGATTTAGAGAAAAAGTTACGACGGTATGCCCATGATTTACAGTTTTGATAGTTTATGACAGCAACTAGAAAAAGTGAGCAACTAGAAGTTTGTAGATCTATTAGCTGGCTACAACTTTGTGTTTATAGCAAAGGCAACCGAGTTACTGTTGGGAAGATATTGACAGTTCAAAACAAGCCAAAACTATTGCAGACTATTATTACAGCAGTAAAAGTTTGCAGGTGGTGGTTTCCAACAGCAGATATAACGAAATCTGTAAGGATTTTGTACTTTTTGTAAACTGAGAAGTTGTAGAGTTTTCTACCAGCTACATTTCTTATGTTTACACTTTTTGCATCAGAGCTACCATGCAAAAGCTCTTGGCTAGTTTTGGGATGCCCTAAGGTCACTTACAGCAGAACATGTATTTGTGACAGTGACAATGACAGTGTGGCTGTTGTCATTGCAGTTGATATTTTTTGGGCTTGAGTTTGGTACATTGGTGCAGTGTATCCTAGTTGTTTTGTCATCCATTGTGATGGCTTCGGCATCAGAGAATGCATTGTTTAACATTGAGAAGTTGGATGGCACAAACTTCTCCTATTGGAAGGAGCAATCTACAATGTTCTAGTGTAGAAGAAGCAAGTAAAGCCTATAAAACACAAAGGCATAAAGCTAGAGGATTGGGAAGATGATGAAGAGTAGAAGGAATTGGATGAGCTTGCATGCTCCACGATCATGCTCACACTTTCAAAATTGGTGTATTTCAATGTGAAAGATACTACAGGTGGTGCCTATGGTGTGTGGACAAAGTTGCATGATCTTTATGAGAAGTAGAGTTTCGCTTGTCAAGTGTAGTAGCTGAAGAAACTCATAGATCTTGGCTTGGAAGAAGGGACTTCAACGCCCAGCCATTTAAATGAGTTTAACATTATTTTCAGTCAACTTTCAGCTCAGAAAATTGCCTTTATGACTTAGTTAAGGCAATGTTCTTATTGGTCACCCTTCCTGAAAGTTGGGACACTTTTAGGACTGCTATAAGCAATTCAGCCCGTGCAGGAGGCCTGACAAGCAATGATGTTGAGAGTAGCCTTCGCATTGAGGAGGTAAATAGAAAGAACAATGCTGGAACTAAAAGTTCAAGTGCTCTCAATGTGAGAGGGAGGTCATATTTCAGGGGGAATACCACGATAGAATTACAAGCAAGTCTAGAAGCAAATCTAGAGGAAAATCCCATGCCAAAAAGGATTTGGAATGCTTCTATTGTGGGAAGAAAGGCCATTTCAAAAAGGATTGCTACAAATGGAAGAACGATAAAGGCAAAGGCAAAGCTAATGTGGAGCCCAAGAAGGAAGAGAAATCCACAGTCAATATAGAGGAAATGAATGCCATAAGTAACAATAGTGATGAGGGTGACATTCTTTATGCCTCTATGTTTGAGCATGCTTTTCTTGTGACTAGTGATGATGCATTATCACATAATTGGATACTAGACTCAAGAGCTCTTTCCATGTCACTGCACATAGGGAGTGGTTTACCATTTATGATGTAGGAGGGAAAGGAAACGTGAGACTTGGAAATGATTATCCATGTGACATGGTTGGAGTGGGAGATATCCACTTGTCTCTTCCTAATGGTTCTACATTTGTACTCAAGAATGTTAGGCATGTTCCAAATTTGAAAAAGAGCTTGATAAGTACGGGACACCTTGATGATGATGGCTATCATGTGTTTTTTGGCAACAACACATGGAAAATTAGCAAAGGGTCACTTGTGATTGCTAGAGGTTCCAAGCATGGAATGTTGTACTCAATGCATGTGTCAGGCATAAGAGATAATGTAATCAATGTGACCGAGCAGCCATCCGTCTCTTTGTGGCATCGTCGGTTGGGACACATGAGCATGACAGGAATGAAGATACTTTCTGGTTTGCAGTATGTTCCCGTGTTTAACTTTTCAGATTTTAGCATGTGTGAGCATTGCATGTATGGGAAGCAAACACGGTCTTCACATAAAAAATCTTTGGGCAAGAAGATGCTTGAACCATTGGAGTTGGCTCACAATGATGTGTGCAGACCTATGCCTACTGTCTCATTGGGTGGTGCTTCTTACTTTGCTACTTTCATCGATGATGCTACATGGAAAGTGTGGGTCTATCCTCTCCAGAAGAAGAGTGATGTCTTTGATGCTTTTCAAAAGTTCTTAGCATTTGCTAAAAATCGGTCGGGCAAGAAGCTCAAATGCTTGCGCACTCATAATGGAGGAAAGTATACCTCTCATGCATTTAAGAATTTTTGTGAGCTACGCGGCATCAAGTGGGAGTTGACTACTCCTCAGAATCCTTCTCAGAATGGGGTTGCTGAGAAGATGAATAGAACTATTCAAAAAAGGAATATAAGCATGCTTTCTAATGTCGGCCTCATGGCTTTTGGGCTGAGTTTATCAAGACAGCAATACATCTTATCAATAGATTGCCTAGCAAGGCACTAGATGGGAAAGTGCCATAAGAGGTTTGGTCAGGCAAGCCACCATCTTATGGGCATATTTGTGTATTTGGTTGCGAAGCTTATGTTCATATCCCTAAGGAAAAACGCAGCAAGCTTGATCCAAAGTCAAGGAAGTGTATTTTTCTTGGATATGGTAATTTACACGAGATGGGATATTGATTGTGGGATCTAGAGGCCAGGAAGATAGTACGCAGCCATGATATTATCTTTAATGAGGACAAGATGCACAAGAAGCCAGAAAAGACTATTGAGATATGCAAAGTGGTGTTTCAAGAGGATGGACAACCACCATATGAGAGGCGACAGTCTAGTTCATTACAAAATGCTTTTACCGCAACAAAAGTGGCCACATTCAAAATTACTGTAGAAAGAACGTTGCATAAAGAAGAATGGTACGCTAAAGCCGTCCAAGGAGTCTAGTAATAGTGCCCAAGTTGAGTCTGTGACTGGGTGGTTCTTTCTACTTCATGATGTTGATCGACAATTATAGTAGAGAGATTTCGATATATTTCTTAAAGACTATGGACAAGGCCTTTGGATTCAAATAATGGCATGCAATGGTTGAATCAACCAAGTATCGATGCAAGAAGAGGAAGGCGGAGTAGTCATTCAAAGCACATCCACCTGAGGATTTTGTACCAGCAGCTTCAACTTTAGCTTTGTGAATGCATTTAGTAGCTTCTAAGAAATTGACTCTTTGGGATAGTTTTCCATTGCAACTTCCATTCGTGATCCATTGTGATAATTAGTCAAGCATAGCAATAGCAAATAATAATGCACAAAATGATTGCATAAAGCACATTGATCTCAAGCATCATCATATAAAGCATCACATTCAATAGGGTCTACTGGTTCTCTGGTATGCTAGTAATGAAGAAATGATCACATTGGATGTCCTCACAGGGCTGCCAGATGGCATGGCAGCATGCAAGTTGCCATGTGGACAGCATAGAAACCTGTCAGAAGACTACAACAGGAGCAGCACTAGCCTGAAGCAGAAGAGACTATACAAGGACAGCAAGGTGGAGCTGTTAGGGCCAGGTCAGAGGGCAGCAGACAGAGCTGCAGACTTGCGCAGCAAACAGAAGCTTTAACCCGTTCACGTTTTCCTGTATTGAAGAAAATGTTAAGTTCTCACTTTTCAGATCTCTCTCTTTGTTGCAAGAGACTTTGCATTAGAAAAGTTGGGAAAGATGATTGTGCAGCCATACACCTTGGTATTTGGAGTAAGACAGTGCCTAATAGACATAACTATCTTCTTCAAGAGTTTTCATGCTTTCTTCATCAAGGCACTAATCAAGATTTGAGCACAAGACACTGTAAACCTAGATTGAAACCCATGGTTAATGGGAGACCCATTTGTAATCGAGGATATAGTATCCAAGGTGAAGAGCGAGGGGGCCAGGGGGCAATCCTGTCACTGACCTCTTGAGCTTGAATCTACCCACCGCACCACCATTTAGGCACAGGATCGCACCCGCATTGCCAAATAGAGACTTGAGCATTCTGACAAACCCTTGGCCAAAGCCAAGCTTCAGGAGCACTTCCTCCAGATAGTCCCATCTAATTCTACCATAGGCCTTGCCAAGGTTGATACCTAAGAGAAGCACACGTTGATTAGTGGCAGAGGCATAGTCGATGGATGAGGCGACATTCAGGATGTTCTCGAAGATGTCGAGACCTCTAACAAAGCCATCTTGTTCTCTATCCACCACCGTCCTACAGACATCCGTTATCCAAATGGCACGGGCCTTCATGGCTAACCAAGACAGTGGCCTCTTAGGTAGCTAGGGATTGCCAGTGGATGCTAGGAAACACCCCCATCAAGAAACTCTCAGCACACCTCATCTACCAATCAATGATGAGGGCACAAATCAATAGCCGCCGTGAGTTGAACTGAAAATGGCACGTCTGCAGAAGCTCGGCATGGTGGAGCAAAAGATTCAAAGAAATTTGGAAGGGTTGCCCATTTGGGAAAGCCAAATCCTTACTCTAGAAGGTAATGCACACGTGGCTACCCATGAGGGGTACGCTAGCCAAACACACTAACATAAACCCGATATGCCCCCTGTGTGGTCATGCTATGGAGTAGGTTAGACACCTCTTCTGGGGCTACGCCATCTTTCGAGAGGTGTGGTACAAGTCGAAAGAGCGGTATGCTACTCCGACATAGGCCCGAGATGGTGCACAATGCTGTTGGGTGACAACTACAAGCTTCCCTCCACCCTCGTTGATGCATGGCCCTCATCAGAGTCATGGTCTTCATAGCCATCTGGGAAGCCAGGAACTAGGCCGCGTTCCAAAGGACTACTAGGTACCACAGTCCCATCGATCCTGGCCAAGGCTCATAGCCTCATGTAGAGTCAAATTAATGTATGGGTGTATGCCTAAGGGCTAGGTGTCCTATGCTAGGAGTGTGTGAGAGTAGGTGTGCTAGTGTGGGTGTGATTGAGAGAATTAGGGAGTGATTATAGGATCTAAGGATTCCATCCTGAGATCATTGATGATGTCAAAGATGTATACTCTTGCCTATATATTGGGCATTCTCCATGAATAAAGTGTTCAGTTTATGATACATTGATGCTCCAACATGTGGTATCAGAGCCTTTCCACCCTCCTTGAGCCTCCACCCACATCCTAGTGCCACCTCATCATCTTCTTCAACCTCTCCACCTTCTTCCACATTCTGCCCTCTTCTATCCAGATTTTTCTTAAGCTTGTTCTCCCTCTACATGCGACTATTCCCCAAGCCCTCTGAGTTGTAGAACCACCTCCCTAGGGCGCACTCCCACCTTGAAGCATTTTGCAAGATTTTGCTCTTGTTGCTCGTGCCAACAGCTTCTTCACTCAATGATATGTAGTGAAATGCTGCATGTAGACTCAACCAATTGCAAAACCCTCTTAGGGGAGGTTGGGCGACCTTATGAGCTAGCAACTAATGAAGTCTGAGCAACAATGCTCTGGTAATTGAGGCATATTGATGAAAAAACCAGTCGACATTGGAGCTTCTGGCTATCGTGACTTGATGCGACTTTTTGCTCAAGCTTGGTACTAGGTCTTCTCTATCAGTATATCAAAATCCCTTAAAGAGCTTCTCTCATATGGTTAAATTTCATCCTCCAAGTTGCTGCTATCTCTAGTTGCTATTTTGAATAGTTTTTAGCTTTGAAAAGGTTGACCAAGTCAACTAAGTTTTTGGGCTTCTTAGTTTGATTGCAAGACTTTTTTAGTATTGACTATGCTGGAGTGCTAGACTTGAGCCATTGGACTTGTGGGAGTTTCATTCACCTGCAAACATTCTACTTGGTATCTTGACAATCTTTCCTTCATAGCTTTGTATTCATGGAAAGATAGTTTTTGAACATGCCTTCTTCTTGTGGTTCTAGCAACACTCCATGTGTTAGGAAGATAAAGAAGAAGAAAACTCCAAGATATAACAATAGTAAGGTCACTAAACTCCAAGGAAAATCCCAAGTCCCTTACTATTATCAATATGCAAAGGACCTTGGCTTTTCATATTTCATTGCTTGTAACATGCATCTATATGGTGATGGTTCTTTTTGAATTGTAAGGGACTAGACACTGCCACATCAGTGGTAAGACCTTCCCTATTGCCTCCAAAATCAAGATAGATAAGTTTGAGGGAGAGGGTTTTCATACTTGGTAGACCAAACTAAAATTATTCTCATGAAAAAGGGGGTCTGGAATGTGGCTATTGGAAAAGAAAAGAAACCAACCACTAAGGAAAGAGAAGCTTTATGGCTCCCTAAGGATGAAAAGGCACTAGCCATAATTGCTCTTGGATTGAGTGATTCTTTTATCCACCACATTGATGTGGCTGTGAGACTGCTCATGCTGCATGGAGTCATGTTGACATTGTCTTTGGACCACAGGGGAGGTGTTCCAAGTTTAGCTCGCTCATCAAATTCTTTGAGCTGAAATTGGATAGAGGAGAATCCATCTCCTCACATTTAAACTCCATGAAGAGCATACTGACTCAGTTATATGGCATCAAGTTTAATCTTGATGATGACATTGTAATTGCTATCTTACTCAAAAGCCTAAACGAGGAATATGACTGATTTCTGCCTTGTGTATCTGAACCAGCAATAAAGTGTCTGTTGTACTAACTCTGATGCATTCAAGCCTGTTGGTCAATAATGGTTCTCTACCATGGATAGTCCATCCTTAAATGATTGTTCGTCCTTTGTTTGAGTTTTTACCTTGTTGGACCCATGGGTATTTCCATACATAGTCATTGTCCAATCCTCCAGTTATAAACCAAGAGTCCTAGGAGTGAGTCACAGGTTGGGGCCATGTGTGTTGCCACAAGATGGTGGGCAATCCATGGAGCATCCCATGTACTACTACTGAGGGATGAGGTCATCAATTTGTGGGGGGGTATGTAGAGCCAAATTGATGTATGGGTGTGTGCCTAAGGGCTAGGAGTGTGTGAGAGTACGTGTGCTAGTGTGGGTGTGATTGAGAGAATCAGGGAGTGATTATAGGATCTAAGGATTCCATCTTGAGATCATTGATGATGTTAGAGATGTATCCTCTCTTGCCTATATATTGGGCATTCTCCATGAATAAAGTGTTCAGTTTATGATCCATTGATGCTCCAACACCTCATGCAAAACTTTGGGTATCTAATTCACCCCCAAGACCCCATCGTGGGACAAGCTTTGAAGGATATTTTTGACTATCTTTGCTAGGATCTTGCTATTTAGCGTAGGCCTGGGCGTCAAGTCCTTACTTGGCCAACAATTTTGTTTTTTGTACACGGGTGCCTTGCCTCTTTTTTTGTACAGGAACCCTGTCTTTTATTATTAATATATCTGGCATTTCCCTTTGTTTATTTTTTTTAAAGTGATGCTTGCTAGGACTTATCCAAGCTCAATTTTTTTTGCAACTATGCAAAAAAAAAAACAAGTATGTCCACCCTTTGTTAACATTTTAATAAACATTAATAGAGTTTCAACTACTTGTTCAAACTTTTCCTTTGAATGCAATAAGTTTCTCTTTCTATTCCATCATCTAGCTTTACTTTGTTGTCTTTTCACTATGACAAGGGGTGTTGTCAATTCTTCCACACATGTTCACACACATGAGACTCCGAAAATACCCATAAATGTTGTATTTCATTATGTTGTATATCATTTTGTTGTAAGACTTTAAACATGCTAGTCCTACATACATAAAAGAAGTTTAAAATTATTTGCTTAAGGTTATGCTTGCACTAGTATAGCCAACTCAAAATTATATAAATCTCCTCCATCCCTAAACTAGGCCTAGCCCCAATGCTCAAGCCCCTCATACCTATAGCACACTTATGCTCCAATCATAATCACCAAATGTAATATCAACACTATTGGTGATACTAGAGTCCTTGTCATCAACCTCCTTGGTTAGGTATAAGCTCAACTATTGCTATAGCCTCACATTTGGGTCGTATCCCTCTCCCTCCACCACGTGCATCATGTATATTAGAGACACTAAGTTTTGATATATTTACTAATCATCTTGATTTATGTGACAATAGACATGACCATCCTACCCTATCTATATTTATGCATGATCACAAATGAAATACTAGCTCGTGAAAAGATCATTATAGGAGTCATTCTTATAAAATCAATAACTTTCAGTTTCGAAGTCATATGACCATGATACCAAATCCAACATTTTTTCTTTTTTTGGTTAAAAAATTATCATGGAGATTAGATTATTATCACATTAATTAAGTGGACCTTTTTAAGCTAGTGTAACACTCAAAATCAAATTATTTAGAGTAATTAAATACTTAAGTAAACCTATCAAAAATCACATTATTTTTTAATGATTAAAGATTCCCATTATGTACACCACTCCACTTTTATTATGAAGACCATAAGCTATCTAGAACATGGTATTTAGATGTGATTTCATTAATCCCCATACAAAATCACATTGGCAAAAAGACCATGAAAAGCACATTATCATGGCCACAAGTTTAAGATATGTGTATACCCTTGTTGTAACCTGTGACCAAGGGGATATAATCATGCATACAATGTCCATCACCACTGTCACTAATCATCTATAGGCATTGACATGCTCATTGGCTCCATTTGGGTGTCATTTGGATCTGTAACTCACCTTGACGATGACTTTACTCCTGACCTTGGTGAACTTGTAAACCATCTAATGTCATGGCTACCCACATCCTCATCCGATGCACTTGGAACATTGATAGGCGCATCCCTCTTGGTGACAAAATGGGTGAACACCTCAAGTTGATGTTAAAGTACTAGGTGTGGCATGGATGGACCTTTATGTTGGTCACCACATGGCTATATGTGTTTAGATTTAATAGCCCCATCAATAAATGAACCATACAATTGATTCCATCATTTGGATAAAAACGTTATATACGAAACTTAAGAACAAAAATATTTGAGACAACTACACTTTTTGCAAAATTGGAACAAATTGAGAACTTTTCTTCATATGGAGTTTGGAAAACATTTTGATAAAAAGGAAGTCTCTCCTAGTACTAAGTTTGCAAAAAAAAACCACAGGATTGGTAAAAAAAGTGTGAAATCCATCACGTAATTTAGGTTTTGAGGTCAAGGTCCACTTACCTCCAAATAAACTAGATGTTAGAATAATATAGCTTAAATTGGGTGTATAGGTAATGCTTGTGCACCTTGGCTTGTTATTGCTTTACCTAGGAACAAAAACAACCATCCTGATTCTAAAGTATAAAAGTATAATGAGTAATCCACCTTCTTATGTGAAACTTTACAAAAAATAAGGGGTAGTCCACACCTTTAAAAGATACGTTTTAAAGAAAATAGACGAATGGGAGTATTCCACATTCTTACTTGAAGAACATAGACCATCTAAACAACAAGGTCAAGTACAAATTCAGAAAAAAGGTTAGAAGATTACATAATAAATTTAACAAAAAATAGTATGGAACATTAAAAGATTGAGCAAAAAATGTTTTGATTAAAGATAAATCTAATAATACAAAAAAATCATAAAGAGTTACATTAATCACAATGAGATTTAAGAGTCTTTTATGTTAGGGGGGAGTACTATTAGGTATATGTATATAGAATACTATAGAATTAATAGTATATAACCAATTAATTTAAACAGCCATAAGTATATGAAAACCCAACATAAAGTATAATGAAATAGATTTTCTAAAAGGAAAACACACACACACACACACACACACACACATGGAGAGAGAGAGAGATGTATAGTTTTGAAAGGAAATGTGCTTGGAGGTACAACAAAGAAGCTACAACAGCGAGCTAGCCACATAGGTAAAGTGGCTTTGGCAACATTTATGATGGAGCAAGAGATCTTTTGGGATTAAGAGATTGGAATTTTAACGTATGGGACTTCTATCGAGACTAGCTAATAGTGTGTCTTGAGATATGGCAATAAAAATAGTACATCCCATCGTGCAAGTTATTGCTACTACTTCAAAAGAGCCCCTTTGGACCATCACATCATATTTCAATGGTGGGAGCCTATCAGAATCCCACGTCTGCCTGTGATTTCCCTTTCATTCCTTTAATTCAAAGTGTTTTCACTGCTCTTTCTCCTTTGTATCACTACCTATCTACACCTTGTTGGTTATTTGTGCTTCTCTTTAAAGGTGTTATGTATATTTACTTTATAAAAAACACACACACACACACACTCATTATTTTTTGGTGACTCTTGCTTTACAAAGCTATATTTACTTTCCCCTTATATACTTATTTGCTTTCCCTCCTCATCGTGCTCAGAAGCTCCTCTATTATTCAATACCTTACTAGCCAACTTCTTCTCCCAACTCTCAATTCTGCAGTTGTTCTTGTCTAATTATAGGACTTTACCATTATGCTCATCCCATACTGCATCCCACTCTTTCATCTTCATTGTACTAACATCATTAATAAATGAGCATATCTTCTAGCACCCTCTTTGTCCTATATAATCTTCATCTTGAATTATGTAATCAATCTATGCTCTCTATTATGGTCTACATGTCTCTCTCCTGCCAACTATTTATTTGCTCTAGTCTTTTCTATTATGCACTTGGTTAACTTGCTTGTTTTGCTTAATATTAATGCATGCT
Organism: Dipteris shenzhenensis; assembly: GCF_047967505.1. Lineage (NCBI taxonomy): Eukaryota > Viridiplantae > Streptophyta > Polypodiopsida > Gleicheniales > Dipteridaceae > Dipteris > Dipteris shenzhenensis. The sequence goes on from NC_141612.1 coordinate 39,544,596, forward strand.
TGCACTTAGTGCTAGTGGAACCTTCCATCTTGTAGAAAAATCTATGTGAAAGGGTTTGTGACGGATTGGATCCTTTTGGTCCACTGAGTTGGAAACCATTTGAACTAAATATAGTGCAAGACATGACCTGATGGTGGATAAGCAGAGATTTGGCCACCAAAGATGCGAGAAACCTTCATAGGCATTCAAAAGGAGGCTAATGGAGTGGAGCATTGCACCATAAACCGCATTCCAAAAGCTTGAGGTCAATAATTTCATTGTGAAATTTGTTTGGGAATTCAGTGAACCTAAATCCATAGATTCATACTGAATTGATGTATCAAAGATGCAATGCTGATGCTGGAAGCAAAAGTGTGGACATTTGAAATTGAGAGCCCACTCCTATCTCCATTCAGATCATGGACTTGCCGACTATTTTTAGGTCCTTTTGACAACGAATTTGGGAAATGGGTGGAAGTGATGTGGGTACCAGATGATATGCTTTAAAGTTATGTGATTTGACATTTATTTTTGGTTATGAACATTGACTGTAGGATGAACTCTACGTTTGATCTCTGAGTTGATGATGTTGTTGCACACTTCCTTTGGGTTATGACTACCATCGATGGGATGTAATTTTGTGGTGACCGACCCAAGCTTGTTGGATGCAGTTCTCAAGCCAAAGTTGAGACCTATCTACCTCTATATAATGATATTGGTTGTAATTATGCATTCATTACATACAGAGTGCAAGGCTCTGAGGCAGAAAGTCACATGAAGATCACCAATTGCTTTACATACATTGGTATTTGGATATCCAAAAATTGCGATTTGGGAAACCAAAGCATCAAGCAATTGGACTTTGAGTTAGAATGTTTCCAATTAAGCTCTAGATGGGCCTTTTTGTAGCAAGAAAAGGTAAAGGAATTGAAAATCGAAAGGTATGGTCGCAAATTTTTTTGAATTCAAAAACTTATGCTACGTTCTACCAACTCAAGACATGGTTGAATGTGTTCTCAATAGGGAACTATTTCGAAAGCAAGTGCATTATTTTCCATTAATTTTCTATCAAATCATTAGATCAAGCGATATCAACACCCAAGCAAAGTAGGAATGCTTCCCTTGAGCTAGGAGGGGACAATCAAGATTGGAATTGTAACCGAATACTACAAAGATGATTTTGAAGTCCAATTTGCCTTTCATAGTAGAATTTGCCCATACAATAAGAGTGCGTAGAGCAGCCAATCTAGAATCAAGGGAATTGGAGGTATTTGCCAAATTCCTCCAATATATTTCCCTTCTTGCTGGGGATTGGTCTCATAAGGAGAAATTGTAGAGTAAAAAAAGGGATGAGAAATTTGATGCAATCGAAAAGAAGAAAAAAGGATAGAAGAACAGACCACAATTAACATCATTTTGTCAGGTGTTAAAAAATAGAGGCAACAACTAGCTAGACAAGGCAAACGTCAAGGCATCTTATCTATCTTCTTTAACCTATTAACCACGGACACAAAAAAAAAGGGAGAGAGGTGCATTGGAAAAAAAGATCAAGTAGAAATCAAAGCAATGGCTTTGCCTTTTCTTCTTTGCAAGTTCTACCAACATATTATGTTTCATTGTTTTTGCCTTAATGCCTTTGATTCTTGCCAAAACTGATGGTTTCCTCACCAAATTCATGGCAAATCCTTACCATGCTCAAGCACACCCCACCTTAGCCCTCTTAACATTTAAATGGAGGCCTACTAAGTAGCCAACTACAACTTGAGACCAAATAGGCATCAATGAGATCAACATCTGTATGAAACATCCACAAGGCATTACAAGTGTTGCATAGTGCTTGCCAGTAGAGCTACACAAAGCCATACTCATTCAAGAAGAACCACCTATACATCTAGCCAATGAATGGAAAAACATATGATCTTATATCATCCCCAACCATCCACAAAGTAATGTTTTGGTAGCCTTGATAAAGTGGTGGTAAAGATACAGTGTCGATGGATGCACCTTTTTAGGATTGGTGGGCAAGGACTACAAAATTGAATGACAACCCATGTCAAGGATCAAAAAACGCAAATGGAAACTACATGGAGGAGGGGGGGATAGTGGCAAAGCTTGAGTGTATGTTAAATTTGTTGGTGGAAAGTGACCCACCATTACTGCCACTGTTCAAGAAGGGAGAGGTTATGCAATGAGAAGGCCATTGGTGAAATGGGTGTGATAGGATTAGGTTTGTGGTGATGGAGGGTAGAGTGGAGTGCATGGTAGGGGTTGCAAGCAAGGAGGAGATGGTGACAACATTCATGTTTGCCCAAGCACCAGATTGCAAGGTGGACTCAAGGAAGGACTCTAGCAACATGAGATATGGGAGAAGGCATGCCATGGTGGTGGTGATGGTGCTATGAAGACGTAAAAATGTCAATTAGAAAATGAACATCTCCCTTGCTTTCTTTTCAAAACCCTCTCTCTCTCTCTCTCTCTCTCTCTCTCTCTCTCTCCACACTTCATCGCTTTCCCCTCTCTTCCTCCATTTCCCTCACCCTCCTCCTGCTTCTTTTCCTCCTTGCCCTACCTCCTCTCTTCCCCTCTTGCCTAACCCCTAGCGCCACTCAATCTCCCCAAGTTAAACATTCAATTTGTTACAATAACCAGGTCGCCATCGATTATTCTAGGCCTTGAAAACCTAGAAAACAATGTGAGCTGTGCGAATAGCTTTGCACCTTTTACATGACAGAGAGGTGGATGGGAGGACGCTTAACACTATTGCACACTGAAGGTTGCTATAGCTTCAAAGCTCCATATTTTGCCCATGAGATATCTCAACACCCTCCTTGCAACCCTTCTTTTCACAGATTATCACCACCATCAACGGACAATTTCTAGGCAAACACCAACAAAAATTTGTTGATTAGCATCTACAACAACCTTGATGGGCCTTTGCTAATGACATGGTCTATCTCCAAGTCTCTTTGAATTAATGATGCATGCATGGGTTGAGTGTGAATTTTGCCTAGTTGGACTCATATTGTTGTGCACTCAACCAACAATATGTGGCAATGTCAATGCTTTCATTTTGGGCAAGAATGGATTTGGCAAAGATGAACCTCCTGGCAAGATGGTCACATCGGGACCAATTTCTATTGTGTCTTTTCTTTTCATGCTATGGAGAATATCTCCCAATGTCTGTGGAATCAATTCATGAATGCCTGAGTTTCTATTGGAAGCTCTCTTATTGACATCAAGAATATGACTACCTATCAACTTTCAAACCATTGGTGAAAGTATGTCTGATCTCCGTGAGCTTTGTCAATGCCTCTTTGCATGGGTTATGGGGACATTAAATCAAAAGAGAAAGAAACCACATTTACAACATTAATTGCATATCTCAAAGCTATGCACACTATCAAATCTTTGATACTCCCAAGTTGCTTTTTGTTAAGGTAGCAAGAGAATGCAACAACAGCACATGGAGTTGGGATGTAGACAAAACAAAAAAGTTCCAAGAAATAGAGCACTCTCTACTACACAAGGAGGCTAAGGTAGAGGGGCTGCGAAGGAAGCGGAGAGAGAGAGAGAGAGAGAGAGAGAGAGAGAGAAGAAAGAAATTTTATTAAAGGTCCACGGAAGGCCATACATGGCCTATGGGACACAAAATCATCCGAAAGGAAAATACATCATCAACGATGCGCCAACTAGGTGGCCTCATCGTAATACAGCTAAGATGCCAAAAATGGCTACAAAAATCCTAGATACAAAATGAAATGAAATAGAGTACCAAAAATGCCTAGATACAAAATGTAAAATATGAAATATGAGGAACATCATCTTCCCTAAGGGGTCTGTGATCCAAAGAAATGATGGAAGTCATGGCCATCGACCATGCCTCCTGCCATGAGTGTGAAGATCTGGGCAAGTGTCAAGTGGGCTGCTGGCGGTGCCAAGTCTCCATGGAGCAATCTCCTCCGAAAATCTGCCATCATCCTCCGTCGTCTAGAAATAAAGCGACGGGTACGGCCTCTGTGTAAGATCATCCTGTGGTGCCGCCGGATCATGTCATATGTACATCCTCGAGGTGGAAGCATCGGTGCTCTCTGGCAAGATGGGCTATCTCTGTGCTCATGGTCCTGCGCCTCGTCCTGCTCCTCATGAATAACCAGGTCTCTGGCAGGGATGCGACGGTGCTCTCTAAGGAATCTCTCTCTGTATCTGGTGATCTCCCTGATGAACAACGCTAAGCGATACTGATCCTCATACTCCATAATCCGAGAGAGAGGTCCAAATCCGTGCCCAAATAAACAGTGAAATCTGCCACGGATCTCATAATATAAAGGGCATCTGCAAACAAAGTGCTCCTCAGTCTCCACCTCCCCCATAGTGCAACAAGGGCATATCCTAGTCTCTCGCCTGAGTATATGTCTGGTAGCTGTACGACGCATCCTGCCGGCCTCAACGTCTAATCTATGGGAAGATACCCTGAGCTAGCCCAAGGCAATCCTGAGTGAGTGCGACATATGGACGCCGATATATCCTGGGGATATGATGAAGCCATCCTCTGAAATCCTGAGAAAATGGTCACGATATGTGGCCATCTTCGTAGGAAGCTCCGTGGGATGAACCCAAGTGCGAAATGTGTGTAGCTGCAACAAATCTACCCTGATAACCTGGCTGAGCTCATGTCGAGTGAAAGGGAGGCGAGGGGCATCTATGTTGTATCGAAATGGTGGCAGCCTATCCATATCCAAGCCTAGCGAGGTGAGCCATGTGGAGAGTGTGTGGTACCAATAAAAAGTATGACCTCTCTCTGCTAACATCTGCGAGGATGTCAGTGCTAGCCACGATAATCGTGCTCTACCTGCTGCTGAGTCTCCGAGTGCCCTGATCCTATGCAAGTATGTAACTGACTGAAATGCTGCATCTAGCGCTAGGGGTGTAGCTCCGAACTCTGCGAACGTAATCTGATGCGGTACCGTGGGCTTCGCTCTGATCAATCTGGAGAACATGATGATCTGTAACATCTCTACTCGTCTCCAATCTGCAACACTGAGATCTCCTACCCAAAAGGGGCTAGCATACATGGCTGCAGGTCTCACCAACGTATCGAAAAGTAACGACTTCGTGTCGGGATGCTGAAAATGTGACTGTGCACACTGCCTCTCGAAAAGAGCCAAGGCAGCATACCCTCTACTGATCCTATCTCGTGCTGCATGCGTCATGGTGAAGACTGGACCTCTAAATGTGGCACCCAAATATGTATGCTCCCTGACTAGCTCCACCTCCTGCCCATCAAATGTGAAAGAGAACTCGCCTCTCCTATAAACCTGGTATGACGTGTTGAAGACCATGACTTTGGTCTTCCCAAGGTATATAGACAACCCTCTGTCCTGACAAAAGCTGTGGAGTGCATGGAGATGTGCCTGTAAACCCTGCTGGGAGGAAGAAATAAGAACCACATCATCTGCATAGAGGAGAATCGATATCGTGGATCCTGCCAGTAAAGAACCTGTACCACCCATCGTCTGTATGTACATCTCTAACTCATTGATATAGAGACCAAAGAGTGTCGGAGACAAAGGACACCTTGCTTCACCCCTATCGTACTGCGTACTTCCCCCGACAGACCTGCCCATGTCCTGACTCTACCTGTGACTCTGTCATACAAGGCCATGATCGCCCAGCCATGATCGCCCATTGAATCTCCCCACTAAATCCCAAGTCACGAAGTCGCTGGAAGAGTCTGAAACACGGCACAGTGTCAAATGCCTTTCTGAAGTCCACGAAGCAACAATAGAGCCGTTGCTTACGTGACTTCGCCTCCTCAATCAAAGCCTTGAGTGTGAAGATATGATCTAGAGTCGAGTGCTCTACACGAAATTCTGCCTGCCCTCTAGCTCTCATGCCTGTCGCGGCATGGTCATTTATATGTCCTTCTAGAATGGTCGGTTCGACGCCTCCAAAGGATCCCTCGACTTGTGTATGGGTACTATAGTATTTTCTAGCCAACTAGGTGGAAGACCTATACAAATGAGAGAGAGAGAGAGAGAGAGAGAGAGAGAGAGAGAGAGAGAGAGAGAGAGAGAGAGAGAGAGAGATGTGAATGTAATGCCCGAAAAAATGTTTTCCTTAACTAAAGGCATGTCAAGGCTTAATTGGTCTCCAGATATATATACATATATAGAAATAGACAGACATAAATCTATTTTTAAATGTGCCATTTCTCTAATCTTTGCAAATGTTTACTACATTTTTTAACATATGGCTACCATATGTTCTTCTATTCTATTTCATAAGGAAGAGTTGCCATGTGGTAGAAGGAGCTTGAGTTGAGGGGATCTGGGAGATATGCCATGAGGGAAGCAAAAAAAGACCCTAGGCTTGCACTCAGAGGTAATCTACATAGCAAGCCTCTCCAAGATCTTTCCTTCCTATCTACGGCACCATCCCTCCCTTCATGCCTTGCCACACACACCTCTCGATATGCCTATAGAGGTTTGGATGTTCGAAGTGTTTGTGACACATGAGCTGAAGTCGGGGTGGGTAAGTCTAAGCTTCTCCTATGACATGTTAAAAAAGGAAGTTGAATATGTGTTGGTAGCAATTGAGATGGTGGCCAACTATGGGCAGCGCTATCTACCACTTTTCAACATGGACTAAAGGACCAAATATTGGATGTTTTGCAAGGTAGACAAAAAATTTTGAGGCATATATGAAGATCGGTTACCAATTGTGTGATAAGTTGGGAGAGGAATCAAAAGAGGAGAGCCCAAGGATGGAAAATGCACAGCTAGCTTAAGGGGGGAGAGAGAAAGAGAGAGGGAGAGAGAGAGAGAGAGAGAGAGAGAGAGAGAGAGGAGGGGGGGGGGGGGGGGATGGGGGGATTTTTAGTGTGAATGCTCTACCACTTAATTAAGGTCACATGCCTCTCATCTACCTAAATCATTGAGCTATGCGGGGGTCTTGAAACTTGAAATTTTACTTTCTTGAAATTAACAACATTTTAAGATCCCACCTTTAGACCCGAGCGGAGCGGGTCTCTAACCCATCGTAGATGGGTCATGCTACTCATACATATAATGGGGATGATTGAACAAGAAAATCCTAGAGTAATGGTCACTGATACCAAGGATGCCATCTCCCAAAATTCCTCATGAACATAAAATCAACGTGCTAATATAGAAAACTAAAGTAAGGGAACACTCCATGCCTTGATCACTACCCACCATTAGAAAGGGGATGTCCACAACACTACCATTACTTTGGCATCTAAAAGGCCTATGAATGATATGCTAGACGGAGGCGCTAGCCTAAATATGTTTCTTAGCAAATCCATAATCTATGGCACCATTTGAAAAGACTAATTCCAACATCAAATCTAGTGGATGAAACAAAGGTAGAGCCTCTAAGGCTCATTCATGATAAACTAGTACAGTAGATTGGATGCACTTCAATATTATCTTTGTGATGATACATGTTTTGAATGCTCAAGGAGCACTAGATGCCATTTTTGGAAGACCCTAGATATGGGAAGCTCACTTAATTCACAATTAGGCTACCACCTATGTGGCCATTTGCAGCAAGGAATAGATAGTCAAATGGATTCATGGCTCAGGATGAAGCTAGTCAGGTCTAGAAATCATGATGAAAACATATACTATAGGCCAATAGGGGTTAAAACTCTAAACCAAACTACACAATAGCCAGGTGGTCGAGAAGTAAGGTGGAGCAACTATTGCTCTGATACAAATGTGGGATACAATAATATATAAACAAACCTTAGACAAAATGAGGGCTACAATAATATCATCATAAAATAATATATAGCCAAACGTTAGATTGGGGGCCCTATTAGTTCTTTCACACTTGTACTTTACATTGGGACATGCCCTTTACCACTCTTTGGATATAGGTCGACCTCTTTGCATACCCTTTCTATATTCCAGAATGTGACAATAATATATAGGCAAACGTTAAATTGGGAATACGACAATGTTTTTCACACTCATACTTTACTTTTGGGACATGCCTTTTACTACACTTTGCATAGATTTATATCTTTATGCACATTGTGTAACTTCTCGAGGAGGGGGAAGGGGGCGGTAGGGGAAGAGACCATCATGGGAGTTCAACACAAGGGGGCACGGACCATCATGTGAGGGGGCAGTTGGGGTGGGGGGGGGCATCATGTGAGTTCAACATCTAAAGGACATATTTGATTTCATTTTTTCTCACATTTTCACTTACAAAAGGGTCCTATAAAAAGTCTTTTTGGGAAAATTACAAATTGAATATGAAGAGGGTGCATTTTAGTAATGCAAAATTCGTTAGATAAGGGGTTTTACAAAATAGACCTTGAACGCATGCAATATATAGGGTTTGTACATAGTGAACCCCCTTACATTCTCAACATAACCCCTATCATCCACAAGCTCGTTAAATGGATTAAAGATCATTCTAAAAAAAGTAAGGGAACATATGTGTAAAGGATCTTAAAATATAGGTATATTATTTTTATGAAGGAAATATAGGGCTTAGATAGGGTAAGCAGGTAAGTAGTACCCAATATATCTTCCTATATAGAAAATGTGGATGTCTAAGGTGTGTAGAAATTCATGGCCTTCCTAGTACAAAATTTATTGGTTCTCTTTTGAGTATTCCAAAGATGCCCACTCAAATAACCTATTGTAACAAAGAACATAAACACATAGATACAAATAAATAATAGTAGAGGGTCTAGGCCTAAAACTAGAGCATGTCTTAGAAAGTCATGGCCTTCACATTAGAAGATATATTCAATGATGTGTCAAACATTCTCTTGGTGCCCCAAATTCGACTCTAAAGACTAGCTCAGTAGCATATTTTAACAAGAGAGTCATATGAGACTAGCTCAGTAGCATATTCTAACAAGAGAGTCATATGAGAGAGAAGAGGTTGCACGAAGTGTGCATGCACCCATTGAGTCGTAGAGACTAGGAATGAGAGTGTGAACCATGTGAGGAGCTTGGTGCCTGATAAGCCAAGCCAAGAAACTACAACGGGTATATGAATTCACACAAGGCTTCTTAATATGAGAAGGTATGTGCAAGGGTATATGCCCATCCACAACAAACTATCTAAGGATCCCCCTTGAATCGTCATTTACAACAAACTACCCCCTTGAATCATCATCTTTCAAGCAGCTATGGCCGGCTACAGCTTTCACCAGAGCTCGCCATCTTCCATTATCGCTGCTTCCTTCTTCTTCTTCCTCCTCCTTCTCCCCCAGCTCCCTCAGGCCCAAAGCTTTGATTTCTTCTACTTCGTCCAGCAGGTTTGTAATTCCTTCCTTCCCTCCCATATCTTCTTCACCTCAACCTGCAGTCGTTCGGCCTGGAACTTTGCAAAATTCTTCAATGGTGCTTTGCAATCTTTGGAAATCTTAATGTAACGTCGATAATGCTGCGTGATGATCTGCACGTTCTTTCAAATTGTCTCTTCGTCAGCCTGCACTTGTTTGGCCTGGCACTGCAAATTTGTCTTGATTGATAATTTCTTGATTGGGAACATCGATGGTTGCTCGCTTTCCTGGCAGTGGCCTGGTTCTTATTGTGGCACCACCCAAGGATGCTGCTACCCTGACTCCGGCAAACCTGCGTCGGAGTTCTCCATTCACGGGCTGTGGCCCAATAACGACGATGGCTCTTACCCATCGAACTGTGGTGGCTCATTTAATCCCTCTTTGGTAAGTCTTCAGCGTACTCCCTTCTAGCTGGGTGGGTCAAAAGAAACTATCATTAATTGTGGAGAATCACGGATTGAAGGGCGAATTGCGTTCATAAGTCAGGCCCGTAATGGAACATTGAGTCTCAGACGGTGATAGCACTTAGTGGTCTATAGACTCTGCATTCACTTTAGTTTGAAGTTTTCTGTCAAATGCTTTTAAAAGCTCTTCATGGGAGAGACTTTGAACTTGCAGATATCTGATTTGGTAAGCCAATTGCAAATGTATTGGGAGACACTTGCGTGCCCGAGCGGAGACGGATCTCAATTCTGGTCACATGAATGGACGAAGCATGGGACATGCTCGGGGCTGGATGAACATTCATACTTCCAGGCTGCGCTGAGCCTTTGGCAGAGCGCAAACGTTCTGGGTGCTTTACAAAGCGCAGGTATGCGCTATCCATTATATTTCCTCTCGCACTAGCACCTGTTTCCTTCGATCTTTGTAGACTCCGCCAGCCCACAAACAATGCCATGGATTGCAGGAATTCAACCCAATGGCAACTCCTACAGTCTCTCAGACATCACGGCCGCTCTGACGAAAGGAATTGGGAAGACGCCGGGGGTGGAATGCAACACAGATGCGTCAGGCAATGTGCAACTGTATCAGGTGTATGTGTGCGTGGCGACCGATGCGGCCACAGTAATTGAGTGCCCAGTAGTTCCGAGTGGGAGCTGTGAATCGCAAGTCACGTTTCCATCGTTCTAGAGGAGAGAGGAGGTCACGGAGAGTTGGCCAAAACGAGGCTGATGCAAGGAAGGCGTCATAGCCATCGCCATCGCTTCTGTCACCTGCCCTCTTTGAAGGAATGTTCTCGTCAACGTCTACGTTGCAATGGTACCTTTAGAATGTGGAAACAAAATTGTGCAATGGTAGTTGCATATTGTTTAGAGTTGTTTGTGATCCAAACTTGAACTAGAATAGAACGTGCATAAGATTTAATGCAAACAAAATTGTGCATTGGTAGTTGTATATTGTTTAGAGTTGTTTCTCAAAACTTTGAAGAGAATCTACATGTTAGGTGCATTCAAGAATAAGAACTCTTATAATAATTGCTTCTACACGTTAGGATATTGCACTTCTTCTTCATAATAATTACTTCTACGTGTTAGGATATTGCACTTGAAGAACTCTTATACATAAGCAAGTCTTATAATAATAGGTTCCATTCTTGTTAAATTGATAACTCTCCATCCAAAGCGCATGGTTCCAATGCCAACATTTTTCGATTTTTGCATAGAAAAAGGTTGTGACAAAAACCAAATTCTCATTAAATTTTAAAAAAATGCTTTGATTAACCCTTACAAATATACAAGGTCACTCAGCTCAATTAATGTAACTAAATTAATTGAACTAAACTAAATGCAATTATCCAACTAATGTAACTAGCGCAGAGGATAGGGCTAAGAAGATGTATGTTTCTAAGGTTCAATTTCCAAATTTCTCTTGCAATGCCAAAGAAAGAAGCCCAAAGGGTAGATACATTCTCACCATTCACACATCATCATCTCCAGTTGCATTCTCAGGGATACTGTACATAGAATAAATTGTCACCACAATCTCCTCACCACCACAAAAGGAAATCACACATGGACTTCAATCCTAAGAAAGCAAGGGAAAAGCACCACAACGAAGGACTTACAGAGCAATCGATGGTAGGATAGAAGCACCATAGTAGGGGACTTACCAATCAACATTAGGGAAATTGTGGACTCAAAAAGGGCATGTTCCATTAGGCTCTTAAGATTTCTCTGAGCTGTCAACTCACTTCCTCTTAGAATGTGGCCTAGTCCATTCCATCTATCTCTTTTTCTTTCTACCATATTCAAGATTAAGCAAACTAGCCAATGGGAAGTCTTGGGCATTAAAAGAATCAAGGATTCCATATTGGCCTCTCATTGGTGGAGAGACAGAGCACCAAAGACTGCAGGCAGCCAAGGATGGCAACAAAGCAGGGGCTTGAAGCCCGAATAGGAGCAGAGCCGAGCTAGAAAAGGTTCATGCTAGCTTCCAAGAGGAGGAGAAGCACTAGAATGAGGGAGCCAGTAGATACAAGGGACTTGTGAGAGAGACGTAAGGCACAGAGAGGGAGCTAAGGCAAATGGAACGTAACAAAGAAAACTATGTTGCTAATGTTAAAGGACGTGGGCGGTGGCCAGCTGAGGTGTGGGAAGGCTTAGAGGTATGTAGACTCTCTAAAGCAGGGTATGTAGTCTCGTAACATTAAGGGGTTTATTGGTAAGTTTTAGGGTAGCCCTTGTCATTAATAATATGACACAAGGGATCTATATTAGAGAACTAATTATAGAGGAACCAAAAAAAGAGGTAAGATCCCAGTTCATGGGCCAAATACCAAAGAGCTTAACTAGTGTTTTAATCTTACCACACAGTGGACATAGAACCCTTTAATTTATATGCTAGGTCAAGAAACTAGAGAAGAGTAGGGGTAAGAGATAATACACCTAAAAAGAACAACATAAAATAAAGCCAAAAAATATCATCTTGTTATCAAAGTTGTTATCAAAGTATAAGTGTCTGTAACTACATAGGCTTTTTCTACAAAGTGGAGGAGTGTGGTATAAGGAAAAGTAGAGTGTAATACAAGAAATTTAACACATTCTTTTAAACCCATACACACACACACAGTATGGGCGGGGGTTGGAGGGGAAAGTAGTGCTAATAATTTTTTTACCAAGGGGAGAAGGGGGATATGCTCATAGAATAAAATAAATAAGCTTTAAATATGGATGTTTAGCCATATCAATTAAATTAGAGAAAAAGGTGCACCATTACTCAATAAATTAAAGAAGATAAAAGGCCTAAGGTAAAGAAAAAAAAAAAAGGGGGTGGTTGTGTTGTTAGTAAAGGTGAGGAAGAGTGCACATATCATGAGTGCATGTAAGTAAGAGAAAAGGGAAAAATTTTGTGTGTGTGTGTGTGTGTGTCCATGTGTGTGCATGTGCGTGTGACACACACGCACACACACGCGCACACACACACACACACACACACACACACACACACATAGAGAGAGAGAGAGAGAGGGAAGGGGGGGGACAAGAGAGGGCAGATGAGGGACGTAAGATGAGGGACGTAAGAGAGAGATTAAGGGTGTCACAAGTCTCTATGTGTGTGTGTGAGAGAGAGAGAGACAAAGAGAATGAGAGAGATTGGCATGTTCACATCTTCCGTATCATTGTTTGCTAGCTATACAGATATGTTTCCTTCCACCAAAGTCAAAACCCAAACTTGGAGCCTCTCATGAGAATATTTGAAGCCTTCCAATCAAACATTGGGGAGCTAATGTTCTCAGGGAGGAGTCCTACATCCTTGACAAAGTTTGGTATTTTTTTCTATAATCCATGCTACCAAGTACCTCAAAAAAATGGTGCATATGGAAGCCTCCATCCGCTTCCTTTTCCTAGCTTCAAGATAGTACAACATGGCCTCTTCTTGATCCATTCTCTATAGACGCATTTAGGACGAAGATGAGCTCTAAGATTCACTCATCAATGAAGTTTACATCCGGTTCAAAATCTGTGGATGTGAGTTGGTTCCTTCCCTCCATTGTTTTTATTTACTTCTTCAAATCAATCTTCATCCACCACAAAACAAAAACCATGTGGGTATGAAAAGACCTAGCAAAGGATGTCTTGACAATCTCCTATACCCAACTATTAACCGTCGCCATGGTTAACACTTCATGTACCATGTAAAGTAAGCAAAGACATAGGAGACAGTGTAAGGCTTAGAATATGATATTTTTCTTGAAGCCGAACGGGCCCAAGTGGTTGTAAAATGAGAATGAGAGAGGTACATGAGAGTATAAGGGTTAGCTCTCTCTTCAAAAGGTGGAAATGTATATAAGGCCAAAAGTTTGAGTTTGGCCTTCATTGTGTAGTTGTAAGTTTTGGAATAGAAGCTCTCTCTTTCTCTTCATTCTCCTATATTGAGTCATCTTGCTTCCTCTTGCTAAGTTGTCTTGTGATTGCCACTGCCACCATTCCCCAATCCCTCCCCCATGCTCCCTTTGCACTAGGATATTAATAGCCACCAGTGCAGTGGTTTGCTTCTATTATTACAAGATGAATGGATTTGTGGATGTATGGATTCATTATGAAATTTAATAAAACCAACACGGTGGTTGTTTGGGATATATAAAAATAAGCATGGATTTATCATTTGGGATTCACAAAAATAGTTTAATAAAACCAGCACGGTGGTTGTTTGGGATATACCAAAAAAAAGTTATGGGACTTGCTGGCTTGAGGTGCCAGCTCTCCCCAAACAATTCCCTCTACAAATTCATGAACTGCTCATCGGACATATCATACTCTGGTGCGACATCCTCTATTGTCTTCTGTGTTTGTTGGATTGCCTCTAGATTAGTGAGGCTCAAGTCATCGAAGGGTGCAATTTCATCAATTGTTGGATTGACTGGAGTAGAGGCTTCGATGGCATTCCTCCAAGATCCCCATGACACGTGAGTCATCGCTCAAACTACACATTTTTGGCACTGTTGCTGGGGAGTTGAAGGTATGCTGTCGTATTGCACAAGCCTTCTATCACTATCCACCCATTGCACAATGCTCCTAGCTTATCTAGAAGTATTGAGAGTGGAGTATAGGCTGGGTTTGGAGGAGGAAATTGTGTTTTTGGAGTAGGAAAAGTAGAAACTGCCACTTCTGTCCATATAGTATTTTTCACCCATTTGAGCTTGTTTTTTGGAGTTTTTTGTTGTCACATTGTAGGAATAGCTAGTAGGGATAATTTGTAAAGTGTATGTGGTGTCACATCTCACTTACAAACACTAAAGAATGACCTTGTACCAGATTGAGTTGACACAAGAGTGAGTTCTTAGCCCAGCCCCTTGAAAATCTCCCGTTTGATGTTTTTAAGTTGTTTTTTGCACTTTTTAAATTTATGTAGGTAGGATAGGTAGTATAACCCATTTATTCTCACAAACCTTGAATAAAAATTCAAAATTTGTTAAAGAGTAGAAAAAACCAGTCGACGATTGAGCCAAACTACGAGTCGCTGCTTTACAGATAGCGCAATGACTCACCCAGTTGTTGCTTTATAATGCAGCACGACGATTGACATGTAAACTACCAATTGTCCACCCACCTCCACATGGTAGTTAATGAACTCATGACTCTCACTTAAGAGGTCAATCCTTGCCTTAAGGGTAATGCAATGCAACCCATTGCTTTATCAACCACTCGTCGTCGCTGCTATATTAACCTGCTACATTAAACAATCAGTTGCTTTATTCAATTGCTCCTTTACTCACCCATTGCATTATTCAATTGTCGCTACTATAAGAGTCACTATTATATTGCTTTAAATGCAGCCAACGTAGAGACTACTTGAGTTGCTTCTTTAAGGCTAACGCATCAATTGTTGCTTTAAGGGATAAAAAGGCACAAAGATTGATTCTTACTAAGAAGCCAAGTGGAGTAGGCAACACATGCACCTAAGGTCTAGGAGGGTAATAGGCGTTGATCCCAAACCGATCCATGTAATGCCACATTGTCAGTTCCATCTGGGATCTTGACCTTAGGTTCATACTTGGTGTACGCTCCCACACGCATGGAGGATGCTATGAGATTTTTAGCTAAAATGGAGGAAAACTTGAACCGAATTCTTGGGGCCTCTGTGGCTCCTACCTCCAGTTCCATAAGACCCCAATCCCCCACTACTTCCACTACAGCCTCGTGTATGAGAGAATCGTTTTCTAATCTCATGGGATGGTTCGGCTTCTCTGACCTCGCCCTAGTCGATCCCTTTGCCACAAAAACCAGAGTGGCTAAAGGAATGCAAGACCCCCACCAGTGTCCGCATCAAATAATGCTCAAGGAAATCCTGCACCTATCTCAGCTGGGGAACCTACAGGACTAGATGTTTGATTCTATGAGGGTGAACCATCCTTTACAACTACTTCTAAGCCCTGGGTACCTAGGTTCTAACCACCAAGCCCCAATGGGTGGGAAATGACCAAATGGACTTTGGGGAGAGCACCTTATCACATCCAATGGCCCCTCATTCGAATCTATACACCACCTGGTGAGGAGCCTTAGAAGACATTCCTTTCCCCATGGCTCCATCTTACAGGCCTATGCCTAATGTAAGCATGCCTATGCCAAGGCCCATACCAATAAGGCCAGTAGACCCGAGTCCACCACATATGCTAGCCCGAAGTCCCACGAGGCCAAGACTAGCAAACCCAATTCCTATCCGGCTGACAAACTTCTATATCCCCCCACTAGGGCCACCCAACTATGGTATAGTTCCATCACCTCCGCCTACACCACAAACTATGCTCATAGATGAGGCAATGAGGATCCTAATACAAGTACTAGGAAGGGGGGCCACCCCCCAAGTGGTCATGGCAAGAGACACCAATGCTTTACCGATTAGTCCAGTCATGATCTCTAAGCTCATGACTAAGTTCTTAGGAGAAGGAGATCACATCTCCCACATCAAAAGGTTCGAGGAAATCTGCGAGACCTTTGATCAGGAAAAGACCAACCAAGAAACATTAAGGAAGGCCTTTACAGTGGGATTCACCCCCATGGAGCCAAAATGGAAATCAACCAGTTGTATGAGGTTAAGCAATAAGAGCATAAAACCCTATGGGAATACATCGCTAGGATTAAACACTTAAATTCCCGCTATGAACTGCATGAGAGGATGAGCGATAAACGGCTTTTGCATCAATTCCTTATTGGATTAAGGGATGCCAAGTTACATGACCACTTGTTTATCCTGAATCCCACGTCCTTCGAGCTGTGTAGCAAGACTGTAGTGCTCCTGGATGATTATATGAACAATAAAGATCAACCAAAAAAATCACCAATTGCTCCTTCTATCGTATTTCATACTAGCAAGACCATTTGTATTATTGAGGGCAAGGATGCCAGCAAAGTGGTTAAGGGCACCAACATAGATGAGGTAGCCATGGACCTATTAAATAAAGTGGCTCAATAGCTCAAGGGTGGGGACTAGGTAGAGAAGTCCCTAGTAATCTGCACTTGTTTCCAAGGTGAGACAATGTGTGTGTGTGTGTGTGTGTGTGTGTGTATGTATGTGTGTGTGAGAGAGAGAGAGAAGGAGAGAGATTGACATGTTTACATCTTCCATATCATTGTTTGCTAGCTATGTAAATATGTTTCCTTCCACCAAACTCAAAACCCAACCCTTGGAACGTCTCACGATAATATTTGAAGCCTTCCACTCAAACATTAGGGAGTTAATGTTCTCAGCAGGGACGAGTCCTACCTCCTTGACAAAGTCTGGTATTTTTTTCTATAATCCATGCTACGAAGTACCTCAAAAAAAGGGTGCATATGGAAGCCTCCATCCGCTTCCTTTTCCTAGCTTCAAGATAGTACAACATGGCCTCTTCTTGATCCATTCTGTCTAGATGCATTTAGGATGAAGATGATATCTAATATTCACTCATCAATGAAGTTTACATCCGGTTCAAAATTTGTGGATGTGAGTTGGTTCCTTCCCTCCATTGTTTTTATTTACTTCTTCAAATGAATCTTCATCCACCACAAAACAAAGACCATGTGGGTATGTAAAGACCTAGCAGAGGATGTCTTGACAATCTCCTATACCCAA
Organism: Dipteris shenzhenensis; assembly: GCF_047967505.1. Lineage (NCBI taxonomy): Eukaryota > Viridiplantae > Streptophyta > Polypodiopsida > Gleicheniales > Dipteridaceae > Dipteris > Dipteris shenzhenensis. The sequence continues at coordinate 39,561,955 of NC_141612.1, forward strand.
TTGTTAACCATTGCCATGGTTAACATTGAGAAAGCACTTGGCACTTTCTCGCTCTGCTCCTTCGTTTGTAAAGCCAACAAAGTTATCTAAACTTGAACGATTCAGAACTAACATCCGAAGCAAGTTGAGCACTTCATGTACCATGTGAAGTAAGCAAAGATATAGGAGAGAGTGTGAGGATTAGAATATGATATTCTCCTTGAAGCCGAATGGGACCAAGTGGTTGTTGTAAAATAAGAATGAGAGAGGTACATCAGAGTACAAGGGTTATCCCTCCCTTCAAAAGGTGGAAATGTATACAAGGCCAAAAGTTTGACTTTGGTCTTCATTGTGTACTTGCAAGTTTTGGAATAGAAGCTCTCTCTTTCTCTTCATTCTCCTACATTGAGTCTTATTTCTTCCTCTTGCTAAGTTGTCTTGTGATTGCCACTGCCCCCATTCCCCATATGCTCCCACATGCTCCCTTCCCCTCTCCCCTTCCCCTCTCTCTTTCCCCCTCATGGAATCACTTGCTCACGATCTAGCAGACGCTTGGGTGACACAAGCATGCAGCTTGCATATAAGAAGCTCCCACGAGGAGTTGTTTGAGAGTAGAGGCTTCAACGGCATTCCTCCAAGATCCCCATGACACATGAGTCATCACTCAAACTACACATTTTTGGCACTGTTGCCAGGGAGTTGAAGGTATGATGTTGCATTGCACAAGCCTTCTATCACTATTCTATCACTATCCACCCATTGCACAATGCTCCTATCTTATCTAGAAGTGTTGAGGGTGAAGTATAGGCTGGGTTTGAAGGACGAAAGTGTGTTTTTGGAGTAGGAAAAGTAGAAATTGCCACTTCTGTCCATATAGTGTTTTTCATGAGCTTGTTTTTTAATGGTTTTTGTTGTCACATTGTAGGAATAGCTAGTAGGGATGATTGCTAAAGTGTGTATGGTGTCACATCTCACTTACAAACACTAGAAAATGAGTTTGGATCAAATTGAGTTGACACAAGAGTGATTTCTCAGCCCAGCCCCTTGAAAATCTCCCGTTTGATGTTTTTAAGTTGTTTTTTGTGCTTTTTTAATTTATGTAGGTAGGATAGGTAGTATAGCACCCATTTATGCTCACAAACCTTGAACAAAAATTTAGAAATCTTTAAAGAGTAGCAAAAACTAGTCGGCAACTGAGCCAGACTATGAGTCATTGCTTTACGGATAGCACAACGACTCACCCAGTTGCTGCTTTATAATGCAGCAACACTTGACACGTTGAGTGGACAAAAATGTAAATATGTTTTTTACTTGTTGCATGTTGATGGGTAGGTGCATAGCTATGTATATAGCTAGTTGGTGGTGGCACTGAGTTCTGGACACCCCCAAAGGACTCTACACTGATGTACAGATGGTAGAAACTTCTACAGGGACTTCTAGGAGATGATGGAAAGCAATGTGATTGTACCAGACTTCCAAAGCAAGGGTGTCTAGTGTGTGATCAAGCGAAATGTTTTTGGGGTCTTATGTGATTGTACCAGACTTCCAAAGCAAGGGTGTCTAGTGTGTGATCAAGCAAAATGTTTTTGGGGTCTTATGAAGTCAAGTCATGAAGGTTTTTTTTTAACATTTTCCTGAGTCAACATGTTCTTGCATGTTACAAGAATTTGATATGTTCTGATGTCCATGCCAAGGGGCTCTTCATGAGCATGTACATGGGTGCATACAAGTCTTAAGGTGCATGCTGATATGTGTGAGAATTGAGTGACCAAAAGGTCAATGTGCCTTGGAGGCTATATGCATTTTTTAATGGAGAGTGGTGAATTTCACGTGATGATGTGGCTTTGATAAAAAGGCATGCATGAGGTGTCTACATAAAAAAGGAGCTGGAGGCTTCTGGAGGATTGAGGGGGAGGTGATCGTGAGCTCGAGGGAGAATCAGGATGACCGAAGAAGGAAAGAAGAGGTGGCAGAGGGGTTTTCTGGAAGGGAGAGCTCGAAAAGGAGCTGTGAGACGGTGGGAAAGAGAGTTGAGGCGAAGGGGGGAAATGAGGACTGTGGCTTGGTGGCCAACCGTGAGCTAGGCGAAGGCAGAAGCGAGTTTCAGGACCAGGGATAGTATCTGACAGACTCTTGCTGGAAAACTAAAGCCTTGGATGTGGGCTTCCCTTACTGAAGCTTATCTCTGGTGGACTATTACTGTGGAGAGCTCTCGGGTTTAGAGGTCACAACTGAAGCCCTAGAGGTCCATCAGAGGGGCAAAGATCGAAGGGCCACTTGATGGAAGAGGAGAACTGTGAACGAGGGAGGTCTATTGATGCTCGGTGGAGGGCATGAAAAAGGGTCGAGGGGTGGTTGCCGATATAGAAGGAGGGACCTCGTAGTAGAAGGGAGCAAGAACCAGAACCAAAGTAGCTTGCAGGAGAGGCAGGAGTGAGGTTTTCGAGTAGAGAGTGCTGAACTTGCAGTGTGGAGGCTGTGGACAACAAGCTCTTGGTAGAGGGAGCACTTCCATCATGGGAAGTTCTTGCTTTTTGCTGCCCTTGGGTGTCAAAAGAGGTAAGCATTGTGATTTTGCTATAATCACATGTCGGAAGCAGGAAAGAGGCAGGAGGGAAGAAGAGCAACCAAAGTTTGGTCCAGAACCAGAGCCAGGTAGTGCACAAAAGTAGGGCGACCTGATTTATGTGAGTATTGGTTGCTATTTATGCATACTGGTGCAGCCAGAGAACAGGGCGACTTCATGAAGAGGGATCCTAGCTAGTCACAATCACCTACAGTGCTGGAAAAGTCAAAAACGTTTTTAGTTTTTGCTGTATTTTACTACCTGGCATTTGTACTTGCTGGAATACACTGTCTGGAATGCAAGAACAGAGGCTTTTTGTCTAATTTTTATCATGAAAAATAGACTGCTGGTGTTTTTAGTAAAGATAGAAGCTATAGAAGTGTGTTAGACCCAAGAAGGTTGCTGAAATATATAGAAATCAAACCTGTTTTCAAGTGGGGAGGTTATGGACAATAGGAGAAGGTGTTTTATGCAGGTTTTTTGAATAAAAGCAGCAGGAAAGAAAGTATAATCAAGGGCTATACAAATCTATAGCAAAGGAAATGTTCTTAGTCTTTGAAATGAACCCATAGGTGGAGGCAATCATAGTGCCAAAATATTCGTAGTTTGTGGTGGTCAGAAACTCAGTCACTAAAGACAGGTGGATACTAATCTTGCAGATCATAGACAAGGAAGCAGTAGGACTAGAGTTTCCTCGTAGCAAATGGCCCATAGAGTTATTTTATGCCATAGACCTGATACTAGAGCACGAGTTCTACTGAGGCAGTGTGACTCTAGACAGGGTTTTTTGTTAGTAAACAGGAAGCTGAGAATCAAAGACATTTTGTATATATTGTTCTGAGTTGAGAAATCTGCAATGTGCCTTGTGATAGACATAGATTCAGACATACAGGTTATAGTCTTTCATTGGGTTTTTGAATATGAGGTTATATTTAATGTCAGAGACAGAGATATGTGGCACCTCATATTGAATGTAAATGAAGATGAGTGGAATGATATAGAGATGCCTAGTGATAGTGAGCTACCAGAAGATGTTTACTGGTTTTGTTTATGTACTGATGAGGAGTTTGATGATGCCATGTAAATAGACAGAAAGAAAAATAGAGAGTGTGGTTTTATGTATCTGATTCTGGAATTTGGTCCATCTATTAGAAGGCTAGAATTTGGTGCAAATATTCATGTTGAAATCTTGTATTCAGAAGTGCATAAGCATACCAGGTCTGTGTTGGCTTATATGAGAGAGGAAGAGCAGAAGGATTTGCCTTTACCATCAACGAGATTAGAGTTAGATGATGTGTTTGTTTTGAACTAATAAGAGATAGTGACTTCTAGGGTCTATAGGAAGTCTGGTGCCTCTATTTGGTGCTATGGGTAAGCAAAAGGAAGATACTGTAGGGAGTACAAAGGCATAGTTTAGCTCTACCATTTTTTGCAGTCAACGTGGACTGCCGATTGTCCACCCACACCCACCAACCTCACCTAACACCACATGGCAATTAATGAACTCACGACTATCACTTCAGAGGTCAATCTGTGCCTTAAGGGTAATGCAATGTAGCCCGTTGCTTTATCAGTCGTCATTTGTTGTTATATTAACCTGCTGCATTAAATGATCAGTTGCTTTATTCACTCGTCGTCGTTGCTTTACTCACCCATTGCATTATTTAGTCATTGTCGTCGCTTTAAGAGTCATTGCTATATTGCTTTAAATGCAACCAATGCAGAGACTGCTTGAGTTGGTTCTTTAAGGCTAATGCATCAACTACTACTTTAAGGGACAGAAAGGCACAGATATTGATTCTAACTAGGAGGCCATCTAGAGTAGGCGACACATGCACCTAAGGTCTAGGAAGGTGATAGGTGTTGAACCTCAAGGATAGCGCTTCAAATAACATCATAACCGATCCATGTAATACCGCACTGTCAATTCCATAGCTCGGATCTCGACCTTAAGTTCATACTCGGTATACGGTCCCGCACTGATATATGGTCCCGCATGCACGGAGTCCTCGAGATCAGAGGATGCTATGAGATTTTTAGCTAAAATGGCGGAAAAGTTGAACCAAAGTCTTGGGGCCTCTGTGGCTCCTAACTCCAGTTCCATAAGACCCTAATCCCCCATGACTTCCACTATAGCCTCGTGTATGAGAGAATCATTTTCTAATCTCATGGGATGGTTCGGCTTGTCTGACCCCGACCTAGTCAATTCCTTTGCCAGGCAAACCAAAGTGGCTGAAGGACTACAAGACCCCCATCAACTTCCACCATCCCCACTAAGGCAATCCCGCACCATCTCAGCTGGGAAACCTACAGGAACACGTGTTTGATTCTATGAGGGTGAACCATCCTTTACAAGAATGTTTGAGCCCTAGGTACCCATGTTCTAACCACCAAGCCCCAATGGGTGGGAAATGATCAAATGGACTTTGGGGAGAGCACCTTATCACAACTAATGGCCCTCATTCGAATCTATACACCACCTGGGGAGGAGCCTCAGAAGGTATTCCTTTCCCCATAGCTCCATCTTATTACAAGCCTATGCCAAGGCCCATACCAGTAGGCCAATAGACCCGAGTTCACCACATATGCTAGCCCCAGGTCCCACGAGGCCAAGACTAGCAAACCCAATTCCTATCCAGCCGACAAACTTCTATAACCCACCCCTAGGGCCACCCAACTATGGTATAGCGCTAGTGCCTCCACCTACACCACAAACTATGCTCACAAATGAGGCAATGAAGATCCTAATGCAAGTACTAGGAAGGGGGGCTGTGCCGGCACCCAAATGGTCATGGCAAGAGACACCAATAAGCCACTGAGCCATCCGGTCA